>NC_138958.1:10217500-10380000 GCF_965226115.1 Aulonocara stuartgranti
GTATGTTTATCAGAGAGTCACAGACCTCCTGTATGTTGTGGAGGTGAAGCAGTTTGTGCAGCAGGCGAGATCAGGATGATCCGTGGTGGAGAACACTTTGTGCACTGGCTTCGTTTCCACCACAGCTTTATAGTGTCTGCAGCCAATCGCAGAACGCTCTCCTGATCACTTTCTATGGTCTCTTGGTGTCTCCAACTTTTATGATGCTCCTCCTCAGTGATCTGTGAGGGGTGTGGTGTGTGTTCTCTCATGATGTTCCCAATGAATCCCAAAGTGAACTGTGTCTCCTTGAACGTATAAACCACCACACAGCAGCAACTGCATCATGTTAAATGAAAGTGACCTCCATGATGATTGTATAATACACTGTGCAAACTTCAGAGGCTTAAGACGTTTTCACCTCTGATCTCAGGTGGGCGAGGCTGGCCTCTCAAGCACCTTAATCACTTGTCACATGAGGGAACACCTGTATCTCCTCCTGATTCACACACAGGACCACAGCTTGTGCTTATATCGCTTCTGATTTCAGCCTGTTTGAACGTTACAGATGAGATGTTTGATTTTATTGATCAGTGATATATAACCTGTTTACAGGTGTAACATTACTTCACCCTAATAGGTTCCTTTCTATAAGTAGCTTTTTGTTTTGACATAATCAGTTCCTTCACATGTTTTCTTCTTTTTCATATTTTGCATGGAGAATGGGGGACATGGCAGAGTACAGATAGTGAGCCATGTGATTTTAAAAACATTTTGATTCCTTGGCTCTGTAAAATAACAACCGGGTGGCTGTGCAGATTTGACTGAAATTGTTGCTGGACATTTAAACACTGATCAGTAAACGATCCATAAAGTTGACCCTCCAGTTTTGTATTTATTTAGTTTTCCAGTTACCTTACGTCACATGAAAACACCCTGCAGCAGATAGACCTGGTTCTGTTTCTGGTTTGTGCTATTAAGGTTCCTCTGAAGCTCAACTTCACCTGTTTGTTTTTTTGTTTTTGTTTTGTTTTTTTAGCGAGGTGCAGAAAGCAGTCAACGCTGCTCAGAGCCTCCATCATAGATGGAGCGAACTGATGGTGGAGGGAGGCGGAGCCTCCAAGGAGGAGATAGACTGGACGACCAATGAGCTGAGGAACAGCCTGCGCTCCATCGAGTGGGACCTAGAGGACCTTGACGAGACAATCAATATCCTTCAAATGTGAAGCCAGCAGAAACACGCACAGGTGTATATACAGGTGTACATACAGTTTTATGATTAGAGCATCTGATATTGGCTGATTCGTTCAGCTGTGGAAAAAGAAAGAATGAAGAAGAAGAGGAGATGTGTATCACCTCAAAACCCTGGACAGTGAAGACAGTTTTGTTTGTAAATCTTCACATAGACCTGGTGCACAAGGTGAGATGGAGCAATTTGATTGGTTCATAAATGGTTAGAGTCTGTTTGATGACAATTTAATGAAGAAGAGGAGGGTTAACAGACTCCTCCCCTCCCACTGCATCTGAAGCTGCTGATTGACACCCGTTTCCTCGTACATGCTGAGAGCAGATCAATCAATTAGTAATCATTAATTACATATTTACAAACACTGAAATTGGCTCCAATCAATCACTGATTGTGAAGACAGAGTAAGTGATCGTGTTGAATTTATTAGAACAGGTCCCTCTTCTATGGAACCAGCTTCTAGTTTTGATTCAGGAGACAGACACTATTTCTACTTTTAAGATTAGGGTTAGGCTTCAAACTTTTCTTTTTGCTTCTCTGGCTCTGTTCCACAGCATGGTTCTGTCTTCATCCCCTCATCCCTAACTGATCTCTCAGAAGGCCACCCCTCACTGAGCATGGTTCTGCTGGAGGTTTCCTTCTGTTAAAAGGAAGAAACCTCCACCTTTCTACTGTCGCCAAGTGCGTGCACATAGGTCGTCTGATTGTTGGGTTTTTTTCAGTTTTCTCGGGCCTTTACCTAACCTAACACTATAAAGCAACTGTTGTTGTGATTTTTCGTCATTAACTTCAGCTAATATATTAAAATGTGTTTCTTATTTTGTTAAATATGCTCTCTGAGCTGAACTAGGTTTTACTTTCATCTTTAGCATGCATTAGGGGGCTACATGCCACCCCTGAGTTGAGGTCACGTCACCAACATTGTCATTATGTAACATGTTTTATATGAAAATAAGATAATTCTTCTTAACGGTAAGTTTACGTATTGTCGAGTCGAACCCAAAGAAGTTCAACCTGGATGCTGCCGAGCTGTCTAAGAGGAAGGCCTTCATCAACAGCATGCGGGTTGCCGTCAAGGTAACTTTATTGACAACAGGAGATCAATGGCTCAGACAGAAGGACCCAGTCATATTCTAATAATTTACAAGGTAGATCGTTCAGGTGATTGATTACCTGAGATGTCCAGAATTGATCGATTTGATTTGCTGCTGTGTTTGTTTTGCAGGAAATGAAAGCTCAGATGTCGATTCCACCTGCTGCTTCTGACCGAAAGAACAAACAGGTAACTGTCACACCTGCCTACGGGTGATCCATTACCCGAGACTGCAGAACCTTCAGGGCACCACAAGATCTCAGTTGGATCCTCTTGGGGTCCTCCTGTATACCTGGTCTTGGTGCACGTGTAACTGTTGTTGTGACCTTCAGGCTCTGCTGGGTGAACGTGGTGCTCAGGGCCCCATATGGCAGCCTGGTGCAGATAAGTACAGCCGACTGGACCACCAGCTACAGAACGCTAACTCTCAGATCATCGAGGAACAGCAGGTCCAGCAGCAGGTACAAGAACACCTGAGAAACCTAAACAAGTTTTCCACCTTTACAATGCCGCTAAAGTGTTTCCTGTCTCTGATAGCTGATTGCGGAGCAGCAGGATGAGCAGCTGGAACTTGTGTCGGGAACCATCGGAGTCCTGAAGAACATGTCGGAGCGAATCGGCATGGAGCTGGATGAGCAGGCCGTGTAAGAACCGAGTGTAGTAAGAGGGGTGGGTGGGAACGTCATGTGACTACAAAATGTCAGAGTGGTAAAGGTGATTTGGTAAACTAAAGTTCCTGTGATCCCTATGTCGGTGCTTTCTCAAAGGCATTATGTTTGTTTTTGTTGTTGTGTTTTTTTTATGTGACGATTAAAGGTCACTTCCTGTTCTTGCTCCTCACCATAGCGGCTCATTGTCTGCTCTTTTGTATATGAAAAAGCTTCAGACAGCTTTTAGTTTCTGATATAGTAATTTCCAAATAAAATTTAATTGAACTGGAACTTTATTTGGCCTGTAATAAGCAAAGAGGTGAGGGGGGAGTGGAGGCACCTGTCAGAGACTTACTGATGTCCTTCCTGCAGGATGTTGGATGACTTTGGCCATGAGATGGACAACACTCAGTCCAAACTGGACAACGTAATGAAGAAGCTCGCCAAGGTGTCCCACATGACCAGCGGTAATCTGCCCAACAGCACATGAAACAAGATATGAGTTAACTCAGAGGGGTGGGCAGGGTTTTAGATGTTCAGAGCTGATGAATCAGAAATGATCAATTAGGGCAGGAAATTTTGTAGCTTTAAGCTGATTTGGATTTATTGATGATGATGATGGAATTATTGATCTTGCTGTAGTTCTTCCCTCTGCGGATTGAACTGAGCTGGAGTCAGTGTGACTACCTGTATTAATGAGGTGCACTCACCTGTACTCATCTTATTAACTCTGTGTGTTTGCAGATCGTCGTCAGTGGTGTGCCATCGGCGTGCTGCTTACCATCCTCTTCATCATCATTCTCCTTTTCTTTATACTCTGATCAATGCCTCCACCTATCGACATGAAATCTTAATCCCGTTTACTGGACTCCATTTATACTCTACTGAACATTCTTTGGACTGTGCTGAACTTTATTTAGACTCTAATGGACTCTTCCTGCTGATCGGGAGTGAACAGCACTTTTGGTTCCTTGAGTGTTTAACTGTTAGAACCACCTCAGAGGTCAAAGGTCATGTTTGGTGTGGTTTTGATTGGTTGTTCTTTTTATTTAAAACTGAAAATAACAAGTTTCACTCGAGTTTAATGTGGACTTATTCTGCTCCTTTGCACAGTAGCTTTGCGTGAGTCACAGCTCAAAGTAATCCTTCTTTTATTTGATACTAGGCCTTGGTGCAGCCCCTCAATTTATCCTCCAACACTTCAAGACAGTCTTATTGGCTGCCCCTCATAAACAGAAGGTATGAACAGCAGGTGGGTGGGGCTTCTATCCTCTCTCTGTGGCATCTTCCAGATTCAAGAATAGAAAAAATGTTGAGAGCAGTCTGAGCTCTTGGCTCACAGGGAAAACTATATCCTCCTGAGAAACAAGGAAAAAGGAATCTTTTTGTGATTTCCTTCCTTTTTGGAGCTAAAAGAGGCCACCCAGACACATGAGATCTCAATGGAAAGCCCAGGATGTCCTCTATTTAGTACGTCAGGACTTAGTAGGGTAGAACAAATAATTCAAAACATATAGACCAAAAACAAATGTACATTAGAGAGGAAATGATGAATAGGCTGGTTCTCAGGAGGGTATGCACTGTGACCTAATTATTAGAAACTTTAATACAAACATCCGTCACAGGAGCAGGAGACACACGACAGGAAGTGAGGAGAGCAGGTCCACTTTAAAGACACTTTTATCCAGTTGTGTTGAATACTCATTTTAATTTAACTCACATTTAGTTCAGTTCAAACTGGTTTAGTTCAGTTTGAACTTCATGGCAGTACTTTACAGCTAAAGTAGAAACACTAAAATTCCTGTTTTGTTTTTTGACTGAAACCGTTTTATTTTGTTGTCTTTTTTATTTCTGTTTCCTGTATTTATCACATGTGCAGCATATTGAGTGACTTATTGACCTGTGGATGACTTCCTGTGGCTCCTTTAGTGTACTATTCTGAAGGCTGGTGAGCAAGTTAGTTAAAACATGAAAATGGATGACGGCAGCAACAGCCAGTCACATTGTCCTAGATATCGGGTTTATGGTACGGCGTGACGGTGGCAATTCTCCTGGGGCCGCTAAAATGTTTCCTGAATAAATGATCTCAGTGTTCTGATGTCTGACTGAAACGCAAAACAAACTGAAATAAAGATTGTGACAAACCTAAAATTTCACCTGCTTTTACACTAAAGATTAACCAGACTGCTCATGTTTCCGCAAAACTTTATTCCTCACACTAAACAAGAATAAATAATGAGTGTCCGAATGGAGAAAGCTGTTACAGATCAGTGATTGATAAAAGTATTATCTGGTGACCGATGGTATGATATGTCTCGAGCTTTTTTTTTTTTTATTCAATAAAGAAAAGAAAAGAAAACAGACTTTGACCATTTGATTAAGGTACATTTTAATCCAGTCTGACTGATTTCAATTATTGACCAATGAGTTTTTCACTTTGAATAATTTTCTTTTGGCAGGTTCCAGCTTGTTTTTAAACAATATTTTTCTTTAACAAAAGCAAAACAAACACAGACAAAATAAAAAACCAAGCTACTTCATGAAAAAAACCCCAATAATATTATTAATATAATAATAAAATAAAATTGAAAAAACAAAAAAACAGTATCAGCTCAGAGGACAAATACTGCATGGCATTAAACAAATATTCACACCAGCAAGTCAAAGTGATTTAACAGGAAACAAGAAGCTTCTCATCATGAGAAAGTGTAAGACATAGACTGCTGTTTTGCTTTAACTCTGTTACTGCCATAAACAGGTGAGTCAGGTTCAGTGTTGGCAACTGGTTCTTCAGTCAGGCAGTGTGGTTGTCACTCTGAACGTGTCCTCTGGTGTCGAAGGACCCGAATGGTGACAGACTGGTTCTTGATCAGGAGGTTTGTCACCTGGTCCAGACTGAGGCAGGCCACCTTCTCCTCGTTGACTTCCAGGATCTCATCTCCAATAGCCAGCAGGCCAGCATACAGCTTCCCAGTGCTGCTGTTCATGTCTTCTATATACACACCTGTAATGTACATCAAACTGTTAGTAGTTTGTTGCTCTATAAAAAAAAAAGCCCTCATAAAGCTAGAACGTCTTACTATTTATCACTGATTGAAGAAAAAAAGAACAAGGTTTCTCTTCAGCACTGTAGCCAGGCTGACAAGAAGTCAGAGCACTGTTGAGCCAACCATTCCTTTAACATTAACTAGTAATGACTTCATGAACTTCTTCACAAATAAAATGTTAACTATTGCAAAACAAAATTATTCATAACATACACAGCTACTTTCAATACTGTTGATATTTATTTAGAGTTTTTATTTTTCTAACTTTATTTCAATAATTACTTCCTCCAAATGATCAGCATGTCTTTAGACCCCATTCCTAAAAGACTGCTCAAAGCTGGCAGTAGTTAAACCGTTACTTAGAAAGTCATCACTTGACCCAGCTGTCTTAGCTAAATATAAGTCAATCTCCAACCTTCATTTCACCTAAATTGTTTTTGAAAGAGTAGTTGCCAAACAGCCAAATGATTATCTGCAGAGGAATCTTTTATTTCAAGAGTTTCAGTCAGGTTTCAGAGTTCCTCACAGTACAGAGACAGCTTTAGTGGAGGTTATAAATGATCTTCTTATGGCCTCTGGTGTTGTATGTTATTCATCCTTGACCTTGGACTCACATATAAAATTGATCTCCCATTCCTGTTTCTTCCATTTAAGGAACATTTTTAAATTGCAAGCTATAGTTGCCTCCTCTGAAATGAAGAAAATTGTTCATGCATTTGTATCATCACACTTAGATTATTGAAATGCTCTCTTTATGGGCATGGACAAATTATCTCTGTTATGCCTCCAAGCAATAATGAATGCTGCAGCCAGACTCCTGAAACACTCTGGGATGCCAGCTCACATTACCTGCATTTTATTTTCTTTACATTGGGTCCCAGTTGACTTTAGAATTCATTTTAAAATTCTCACACTTACATGGAAAGAATTATTAACCCCTCTATAAAAATGTAGTTTTTTTCTTTATTTAAACAGTGTAAGGAATGTTTAACACAAGTCTTCCAAACATTGTAGTTTTATTTGTGATGCTTACATACACTCAATCTGTTACATTTTTTGACCTATAGTTTTCGGCATAGTTTTTGTCGATAACCGTTTTTTTTCCTGACAATACAACATGGTAATTAATTAAAAACTGATGCACAAGGACAAAAACTATGATGAAATGTATTTATACTTTTGAAAAAAATAAATAAAAATGAGATCCAATCAGAACAAATTAAATTGTGTGGAAAGGCGGGACAAATGTGGCAGTGATCCAATCCTTGTGCAGTTGTTTAATGCAGTGTCATTTTCCTGGAGTACATCCAGGAAACTTCAAGCTGCATGGTGCAAGGAACAGCTGTGACTGGCTCATCAGGCAGTGATGTGCTTTGTGATCTATTGGTGGTGCCGCACGCTCATTTCATTGTGGGAACTGTCATTTTCTACATTACTGTCACTGTTCCACAGCAGGACAATAAAGTCCCCAGATAGAATCTCCCTGACCCCAGCATATTAGTGAGTCGATATATTTAGTAATGTGAGTAGTATTTAAGATGATATCAGTAGTATCAGTGGGGCGATCGTGGCTCAAGAGTTGGGAGTTCGCCTTGTAATCGAAAGGTTGCCGGTTCGACAGTCTCGGTCGTTGTGTCCTTGGGCAAGACACTTCACCTACTGCCTACTGGTGTTGGCCAGAAAGGCTGATGGCGTGATATGGCAGCCTCGCTTCTGTCAGTCTGCCCCAGGGCAGCTGTGGCTACAACTGTAGCTTGCCTCCACCAGTGTGTGAATGTGTGTGTGAATGGGTGGATGACTGGGTGTGTAAAGCGCTTTGGGGTCCCTAGGGGGACTAGTAAAAGCGCTATACAAATACAGGCCATTTACCATTTAGTAAGGTGAAAAATACTTATATATATTAAGTATTAGGGGAAGTGTCGGTAGAGTTAGTACCAGTGTCACGTCGTCCTCTTCCTCTGCTGATGATGAAGCCAAACGTCTGACCCACTGGTCGCTTAAGCTCCAATAAAAATGTCCCATCAGGGCAAATCTGAAGAATCCGCCCAACAGAGCAAACTGAAGAGGGACAACTGATGTCTTCGACGCCAAGACTACCAGGTAAGGACCTGAGAGACAAACAGGTGGGTAGGCTGTGATGGGCTGGTCTGAGTATCAGGGTAGAAAAGAGAAGTGTGTGTCTTACTGTTCAGCAGCTGGTTTATAGTTCGCAGAACGATCTTTCTTCTTCTTCAGCTCCAAAGATGACTTTCTTGACTGGAAAAGTGGTACTTCCTGCTGAACAGACAGGAAACAGATAGGTTAAAGAAGTAGTCTCACCATATATATATATATATATATATATATATATATATATATATATATATATGTATATATATATACATATATATATACACGTGTATATATATATATATATACGTATATATATATATATATATATATATACATATATATATATACATATACATATATATATATACATATATATATACATATATACATATATATATACATATATATATATATATATATATATATATATATATATATATATATATATATATATATATATATATATATATATATATATATATATATATATATATATATACATACATACATATAGATAGATGTATAATTCATGTTCTCACCACACTGAGCGACTCAACAGATAAAGTTTTCTTCACCAGGCTGGAGGAGTTCCTGGAAATTGAGGAGGTGGAGTCAGCGAGGGAGGGGTGGGTTCGCTCATGGGTCCGTGAGCAGAGGCGGTCGAGGCTGCTGGTTCGAGTCCTGCTCAGTGTGACGGTGGAGAAAAAACGTCGCAGAGAAAGACGGGAGGAATCTTCTCTGCTGCTTAAACTGCAACACAGATCAATGAGATCAGCCACATGACACCTCACCTGGAAACACCTGAGATCACAGCTGGATTTAAACAGTGTATTGATCTTTCTGAGTTAACTTCAGTAATTGCTTCCTCTAAATCATCAACGTGTCTTTTAGACCCCATTCCTACAAGACTGTTGAAAGAAGTCCTGCCATTAATTAATGCTTCAATCTTTAACTCATTCACTGCCATTGACGTCTATAGCCGTCAATGGCAGTGAATGAGTCAATGGGTTTAACTCATTCACTGCCAATGGCTGGCAGTGAATGAGTTAATATGATCAATCTATCTCTAATAATCGGCTGTAGTTAAACCATTACTGGCCTCTGACCTCTGACAGTGGACTCATCTCTGTACTTGTCCTGCTGGACCTCAGTGCAGTGTTCAATACTGTTGTGACCATAATTTTCTGTTAAAATGATTGATTAGAGCATGCTGTAGGTATTACAGGTACTGCGCTGCAGTGGGTTGTATCATATCTGTCTAATAGACTCCAATTTGTTCATGTAAATGGAGAGTCCTTTTTACACACTAAGGTTAATTGTGGAGGTCCACACATTTACATTATACATTATAGACCTCTCTGCATTGAATCATACTTGTTATTAATCTCTGGCTCTCTTCCACAGCATGTCTTTTATCCTGTCTTGCTGCTCTCACTCCAACCAGTCGCGGCAGATGGCGCCTCCCTCTGCTGGGGTTTCTTCCTGTTAAAAGGGAGTTTTTCCTTCCCGCTGTCGCCAAAGTGCCTGCTCATAGGGGGTCATATGATTGTTGGGTTTTTCTCTGTATGTAATCTACATTACAATATCCGCCTTGAGGCAACTGTTGTGATTTGGTGATGAATAAATAAAATTGAGTTGAATTGAATAGCGGGGATGAGCATGTGATCAAAACACAATTAAACCAAATAAGCGATCAGTTAGGCTGCTGCAACTAAACTCATGAAACACATGAATCCAGGTGTGACGCTCATCTCCTTGACCAGCTGTCAATGAAGTCACACAAACTCACTGTGGAGGAAGTGAAACGTCAAGTTGGTGGAGCTCTGCTCTCATTGGCTCTGAGGTGGGCGGGGGATGACTCTCAGCTGTAAACAAATTAGAAATCTAGAGGTTAAGGTGTGTTTAGAGGCGCATGTGATATCATGTGCAGCTCTGCAGTGAACTCTGGAGGCCAAACAAACTGCTCACAGATTAAATAAAATGATTTATGGTAGCCTCATGTTTATGTTTAGAGGTACAACAGAAGGTACAAGGAAGTTCAAGATATCCAGGCTTTTGCTGTGTTAGCTGGCTCAACAAAACTTAAAATCCCAGTCAGAGATGATGGGTGTCAGCATACTGGTTATCAACTTTCTCTGTTAAACTGGGCTTCAGGCTCTGAGTGCGCTCACATAAAAATGGGCATTTCATATGTCTTGTGACTCTTCCTCTGCACTAAATAATATCTGTGAGTCCTGCCAGTCCAGTTAGAGCCATTATCAGAAGATGATGATGATAAAAATAGAGATAAAAATCTGTAAAGAACATAAAATTCTAATATAAATAATCTGAGAGACGAACGGTGCAGTAGCTGTTTAATCTGGTGATTTGTGGCACAGAGTGGTAAAATTAAGATCTGAATCGCAGTGAATCCACATTAACATACAAGCTTCCTGTCCCACAGGGTGATTAAGAAGATGTGGAAATCAGATCAGCGTGAATTAATGTAAATTGTTGAACAGTTATGCTTGGTGTGTTTTCTGTGTTTGCAGCAGTGTGAAAGAGACTAAGCAGCAGATCATAATCAAGCAGAACAACATTTAGACATTTTCTGCAACAGCACACAAACACAGGAATGTTCAGTCTGAGCTGCCGCAGCTTCATCGACTGCACATAAAGCTGCACATAAAAGAATCAAAGGAAATTCTTCAGCTGATTTTAAACTCAAACTCTGAACATCACCTGATCCTGACTAGGCGATGCCTTCAGCACCAGTTACTGTGGTGATTTAGCAGGTAAATTTCTTAGCTCAACACAAAGTGTGTAGGCAAATGTTTTTCAGGAGATAAGTTCTCACCTGTTGTGTCTGCGCTCCTCTCTGAGGAGGATGAGGAGTTCTTCATCATGTTGTTCAGATCTTCCTCCACCTCACGCCCTCTCCTCTCCCTAGGCTCAGGCCCCAATTGATGCTCTCTGTGCAGTTTGGGCGGGTGGGTAGTACACAGCCCCATTGAGTGAGGGGCATAGGGGTTGGTTGGCAGGCCAGCGTAGGGCATGGCTTGATGAAAAGTCACCTGGGCTCCATTTAGCTCCACTGATTGCCGTCTCACCTGTGTGTAAGCCCCATCCTTTTCCACACTGGTGACAGAGCCGATGTAGGTCTCTCTGATTGGTTCAGTCCGCAGGTTAAGGTGCTGTCTGTTTAGGCTCCCCCTCTTGTCAGTTCCAGGTGAGTGTTGCCAGAGATTGACTCCGCATCTTATTCCTCTCTCACAGGTGTGATTCTGACCTGCTCTGCTCACCACTGTTCGCCCCCTTGGCTGCTTGCCGACCGCGTGCCCTGCCTCCGCCGTGCCATTGATGTACAGGTTCAAGTCTGGTTTGGACATCACCACACCAACTCCGCAGTTCCCCGTCTGTCTCTTCTGCCGCTGTCGCTCCAGGTAACGAGATTCCGCCTCCTTTTCCGTCTCATCCTCAAACCGCAGACGACGAGTCGGAGATGCTGCTGGCCGCTGCCTGGCCGACGCGGTGTTGGGTTTGCTGCTGGATGAGCCTCCTGAGAGAGGAGCCACACCCCCTGACTGCACCTGATCACATTGCCTCAACCCCAGGCTGAAATAGTGAGACATGTAAAAACTGATTCTTAATGGTTTTAGAGAGAAGGTTAAAAATAAAACTGTAATCTACAAAATCAGATTTGTCAGTGAAGCCTTTATTTAGTATTTATCGATTTTTTTTGTTTCATCATAAAACAATCTTTTTTTGCCTTATTTTTTTTTTAAATAATTTATTATTTTTGTGAAGAAAAATATATTTTAAAAATAACTTCTTTAGTGTTTTGATTTCAGTGTTTGTTTAACCCATTTCTAGTTTTTCCCATTATCTGGTAAAACAAGATTCAGGTGTTTGTCACTAAAGGTAACGGTGACCAGTCAGCTGCTCTGCAGTTAATTTAATCACCAAGTCATAATGATGTAATTAAGAGCACAGAACTAAAGAACAGCTTCTTCATAAAACTGTTTGAGCTTCGTTAGTCAACGTGTGTGTGTGTATATATTACTCACGGCGTGTGTGTTACTTATGGTGTGTGTGTGTGTGTGTGTGTGTGTGTGTGTGTGTGTGTGTGTGTGTGTGTGTGTGTGTGTGTGTGTGTGTGTGTGAGATTGTGTGTGTTACTCACGGCATGTATGCATGTGTGTATTACTCACAGTGTGTGTGTGTCAGGGGTCAGCAGGCTGTGGTCTCCTCTCAGAGGAAAACAACGACGCTTCATACGAACTCCGTCCTCACACTGCTGCTGCCGCGGCAACCGGTCAACCACAAAGAGGCTGAACACATACACACACGAGGAGGGGTGAAGAGCGAGGATGACATCAGGTGCTCTGATTGGTCAGAGGGACAGAGGAAGGAGGATTACCAGGAGCAGCTGGTCAGGATTAATTAAACTGACGAGCCCACAGACTGTTTACATCAGCACAGTGTGTTTGACCCACTCTGTGGGGACATTTCTGCTTTTTCAGACTTTTGGCCCTCATTATTTTCCAACAGGACAGTAGAGAAGGTTTTGTGCTTTAACAAAAATTAGTTTCCTTCATGTTGTCCTGAAACATGTACAGGTGTGCTGTTCCACCTGTTCTCATGTCATGATCAAGTAATAATCGTGTACTTGTAGCACTGATAGTACTTTTTTATACTTTTAGTTCCTGAGTGTTCATTTGTGAAATGTTGTCAGCCGTCAATACACCTGAGCAGGTAGGGTAGACTGCTGACAGCTGATGTAAATTCACAGTTTTCGGGTTATCTCTACCAGCATGACACACAGCAGAGTCATAACTCTGCAAGAGGCAGGGTTTTTGGTTATCATGGTAACTTCAGGTTTAACTCTATGGTTTCAGGGCTACTAGGGATGCCACCACCTGTTCCCAAGAATTGTTGTATATAGTTTTAAAATACACACACACACACAGTCTACTCCTAGACAGGCCACTTCTCCTGTTCATCTCCCAGGGGTAGATGTTAAAAAGTTGTATTTTACCTAGAGATAAAAGCTACTTTTTATTAAGATGTTTTACAATCATATTGTACATGAACAATATCAATAAACAGCTATTCTATTCTATTATTTAGGCTAAAAGCATTTCTGAACTTGTTCAGATCATTTATTCTGTGACTATAAAGCTAAAAGTACATGTCTTACAGACACAAAACCCTGGATCACATCTAATTTCCTGCTTGCCATGGACATTTCTCATATCCATGGCAAATTCAGATAAAACTGAGGTTATTGTGGTTGGCCCTAAAAATAGAAATATGGTATCTAACCAGATTCTTACTCTGGATGGCATTACCTTGGCCTCCAGCGACACTGTGTGGAATTTTGGTGTCGTTTTTGACCAGGATATGCCCTTTAATATGCACATTATACAAATATTTATGACTGCTTTCTTCCATTTGCACAATAGCTCTAAAATTAGAAACATCTTGGCTCAGAGTAATACTGAAAAACTTGTTTATGCATTTATTACTTCCAGGCTGGACTAGTGTAATTTGTTATTGTCAGAATGTCCTAAAAACTCTATGAAAAGCATTCAGTTGGTTTAAAATGCTTCAGCAAGAGTACTGACAGGGACTAGAAACAAATGGCATTTTACTCCCATACTGGCTCTTCACTGGCTGCCTGTTAAATCCAGAATGGATTTAAAATTTAAAATCATTCTCTTCACATACAAGGTCTTGAATAATCAGGCCCATTATTTTATCTTAAAGACTTTATAGTACCATATCACCCCAATACAGCACGTCACTCTCAGACTGCTGGTTTCCCATGATGCAGTGAGCACTTCTCCTGCTCTTACCTCTTTTAACTCACCATGTGCTTTATACACTACTCTCCATTTAACTACGAGTTATCGATCATGTCTTGCTCTCTTCCATAGCATGCCTTTTGTCCTGTCTACGTTCCCTCACCCCCAAGTGGTTGCGGTAGACGGCAGCCCCTCCCAGAGCATGGTTCTGCTGGAGGAGATTTTTGGGGTTTCTCTGTATTATGGGAATGTGTTTAGCCTACAATATTAAATGCTTTGAGTCAACTGTTGTTGTGATTTGGTGCTATATATATATAAAACTAACTTGAATTGAAGTGATGTTAAATATCAACCAAAATAATATATTTATCTGAGCACTAAATCAGATAAAGGTCTGAGAAATCAGACAATACTTTAAGTAAGGCCCATGTTGGACGATAGATAACAACAAATAAAACTATATTTTAAATTTAGACATGGGTAAGTGTCAGGCTTTCAAATGAATTAAAATTCTGTCTGGGTCTTTGGTGGATCAATAAGCTGGAGGAAAAGATTGCAGCCTGCCACACCCTCTCATCGTCCTGTGTTAAGAGGATTCTGACAGTTAACTCAGGGGTGTTGATTTATTTAAACTATTATAATCATCCTACTGTAACCAGGTTTCTGTAATCAATCAGTGTCTTGATCAATTATTAATTCAAGTAGTAACAAGGATAGAGAATATAGAGACCTAATGTTGGTTCACTGACTGATTGAAACTGAAATTCACTGTGCAAAGGGTTTGAGTCCAGAAAAGTGAACCGGCCAGCCACTGTAACTGTCTGTAAAGGCATGTTAGGTTCAGATGTGGTTCCTTTTCTTTACAGATAACCACAACACCAAAGAAAAGATAAAACGGATTCAATGAAAGCGCAATAAAATAAAATCATCATGGTTTTATCAGTCTAGAAACGAGAACGCTTGTTGAGATATTTAATTTGTGTACTCAAGTTGTGAAATGTGTTGGACTGCATTCGTGTTATTGTTTGACTGAGACGCAGTATTTTAGTTGTCACCACAAGGGGGCACAGTTTATCCGTGAAGGCACGTATGCTGCCTCATCACGCCCCTGAGGCGGCAAACGTGTCGTCACGTATGCTGCCAAATGAGCGGGTGGAACTCAGGAATGTTCGCTTTGAAAGACAGGATGTAATGTGTGTCAGTGTATAAATAAAGTTTCCAAAGAGCTTAAGGATATTCTTTTGAGATTTGAACTCGTCCAAGATTTTTGTAGCGACACCTGCGGTGTCGAATTAAAACTCCAACATGCTCTTGAGTTATCGCATTCACAAACCTCGGTGTCCACGCTGGCCTCCCAGCAGGGGGATGGTCGTACCCCATCAGCCTTTTATGGTTGAGGGGTAAAAATGTGCGGTTCTTAAAATGGAAGTTTAATTATGCAAAATATTCATATTTGCTTTCAGGTGAGTAAAAACCTGAATTATTTATCATTTGTTTAGAATGTTTGTATAAATAACGCCTCCCGTGCTCTAAGTTTTATTTTTACTTGTGTTAAATATTTTTGGAGAAAAACAGGTGTTTCTAAATAGAGCCTGTCCCTACATCTCCCACAGTGCACCGCGCCCGGACGTGACGTATCGGTCTCGGACGTGACGTAGAGTGTACGGCGGTGGTCGGTGTGTGTGTGGATGATGGCGGCTCCTCTGGAGGTCCTGCTGAGCAGCGATTCGGGGTCCCAGCTGTGGAACTGCACCGTGTTCGACCCGCACAGCGGCTCCAGTCTGCTCTCGTACCGCGGCGGGAACAGCGGCGCGCGCAGCCTCACGGTGCTCGGCGGGGAGTACCTGCTGTCCGCGCAGCTCGGCAAGAACTTCATCAACGTGTGGGAGCTGCAGAGAAAGGTAGGACAGCACCTGGCCCAGCTGAGCCCACCTCGCTCACTAGGCGAGAGTCACCAAAGTAACGCTCCGCCGCTCAGCGCGGACAGGGGCTCAGAAACCCGCAGTCCCTCTAAAGGTGTAAACAAAGCGTTTAGAAAGCTGACACTTTAATTCTGTGAAAAAGAAAAAGTAGAGCCGTTGTCAGAACCACTCGAACCCCCTACCGAATCCCGTTTATCTGTCCTCACACCTTACCTGTGTGATGGCTGCAGCTCAGCGTTAAAGAAGCTGATTCGTGAGTCCACGTGTTTTCGCACAGACTGCTGTGTTAGTACACACAGATCTTGTTGAGACATCCTACAGATGTGCAGTTTCTCTGTGAAGCATTCTACCTTGAAAGCCTGCTGCTCAAATGTAACATGGACACACCTGGTGGTACAGCAGGTACGCAGAGCCGTTTTCAGAGTGTTGAGGGTGTGCTGCAGGTCACTGTGGTGATGGTCGCTGATCACCTGTTGTTTGAACCTTGCTGACCTGTGTCTGACTTTCCCTTGAAGGTTCCATCACCTCAGTTTGATATCTGAATTTGGAAGCAGAAAATTAGAGGTCATCCAGGTCTTTATCTTTAAGACAGTCCTGCAGTTTAACTACTTGGTGTGTGTTATCAGGCTTCATGGATTGGATAGTATCGAACACTGCACTGAGGTATAGCAGGACAAGCAGAAAGATGAGTCCACTGTCAGAGGCCATAAGACGATCATTTGTAACCTTCACTAAAGCTGTTTTTGTGCTGTGATGAGCTCTGAAACCTGATTGAAACTTCAAATAAGCCATTTCTCTGCAGATGATCAGAGATGTTTGACAACTACTTTTTTTAAGTGTTTTTGATATGAAAGGAAGGTTGGAGATTGGCCTATAGTTAGCTAAGACCACTGGGTCATGTTCCACAAAATGCATCAACTAAGCCCCATGTCCTCCTATCAGAGGAGCAGCTGTGCTGGTGCTTGGAGGGGCGTTAAAGAAGTAGGACAATAGTCTCCAGATGTGGCGCTCTCCAGGACCCGCTCAGGGACCTCGGGTAATCTGAATTGCTCAGCGCATAATGGAGATCATCAAATATTGTTTTCAGTTCTTGCTTTATTGTATTTGATCTAGTTTTATTTTGGTAGCAAAAATGTTATTCACACTGCGTTTCCTCTTTTAATTTCCTGTAGCAACTCTGATAGACGTCTTTAAAGAAAATAAAAAGAAATGCTGCTGGAAATACCCAATCATCAGAAGCACACAAAGCGTCACAATAAAAATGTTTGCTGGGGTTTATGTTTGTTTCTAATGTGACACATCAGAGCTCTGAACTGTATACAGCTCCATGAAGTGTGGTACCTGGATGGCATTACCTTAGGGCAACTGTTGCTGTGATTTGGTGATGTATATAAATAAAATGGTATTGAAGTGAAAATTGAATGTCTGATCATGCTCAGAGCCTAAAGCAGAAAAGAAGATGGGGGGTTAAACACCAAGCTGATGCCCATGTTCTGATATTCATGGTCTCTGATAATCTCTGACTGGGCTTTTTAAATTTTGTTAAGCCAGCGAACAGAGTAAGCCTGGATATGTTGATCTTCCCTCGTAGACACACCCACTTGTTCTTTTGTTGTTCAGGATCAGCTGCAGCAGAAGATCGTGTGTCCCGGTGTGGTCACTTGTCTTTCTGCTTCACCTAATGGACTCTTTCTTGCTGCTGGAGTCGCTGAGGCCATTTACCTGTGGGAGGTGAGTCTATTCAAGCTCCGATTGGCTGAATGTAATTTATTAATTTTTAAGATCCTGTTTAGCCTGTGCTGTACGACTCAATAGGCAGACAGCATGATGCAAATCACAAGTTCTTTCAGTAACTCTACTGATGTGAAGTTACTGTTCAGCAGCATTCATTCATCCTGGTCACTCATCAATCAAGCGGTCAGTAAGCAATCTGCCCTTTGATGAATGGGATTTCACCAGTCTGTGACCAAGCTGGTGACCAGTGTGATGAGGAAGTGCCAGGCTGTTGTGGCTCTGTGTGGTTTGTACAGATGCTCGTGAGGCCCCTGATTGTTCAGTTCAGTAAATAAACTGTTAAACATGTCTTGTTTCTTCAGACTTCAATCATCCGATCCAATATATGTTACACAAAAGAGAGTCAATAGCAGCTGTTTAGCATTGGCAGAGAAGATTTGGTTTGTCATGGGTACAGCTCACATAACTGAACTCTGTTGCTCAACCCACGAATACCTTTTCTCTACAAATGTGGCACCATTTAAAAAACAAAACACAGACTTTCCAATATTACAGGAACAGTTGTTACCAAAAAGAAAATATTGACCAAACAAAGTTTAGAATACATCCATCCATCTGTTTCACTCTTATTTAATTTAGTCTTGCTGGGGGAGGAGATTATCTGAGCTATAGGTGACACCAGGTACACATTGACAGGTCTCCAGTTTATCACAGGGTTAACATAGAGACGGATCAGCACTCAGGCTCAGTCAGGACTTGGACTGGGGAAGGAACTCTGAGAACCCACACAAGAATAAGAAGCACAACTACCCACATTCGTGTGGAGAACAGATTCTCATATTCTTGTGTTCTCTGAAGAACTAACAGATAAAGTTAATCTGAACAAAAAACACGTCTTTAAGCATCTCCAGGTGTTTAACATAAAAGCTCATTATTGACTTACTGACACCACAAAAAGCTGCTTAGATGATGCTGACAGAGGAGTTTAAGAAAGAGCATCACCATCTCAGAGCTCCTCAGCTGTTTCCATCCTGTTCATCAGAGAGGAAACAGTAGAAGCTGAATGCATGGAGGAGGGTTTGGAAAGTGAAATGTGAACACAGGATTGGAGATCAGCTCGTGCTGTGCTAAGACTAACTCACTAAAACTGGTTCATGAGAACATCTGGACCTCCTGCAGGTTCAATGTTAGAATAAAGCTCCAGCAGACATATGGAGGTGATCAGAGGCTGAAGGAGCTGATTGGAATGAGGATTCAAACATTTCAGGAAGAGCTTAGAGAGACAGTTCTTCCTTTTATGTTTTTGTCGTTTTTTGGGGGGGGGGGGTTTGTCTCTTTGTTCAGGTTTGTTTACTTTGTTTTCTCACTGATCAGGTGTGCACAGGTAAACTGCTGTCTGTCCTCAGTCGTCACTATCAGGACGTCACCTGTCTGAAGTTCACTGATGACAGCAGCCATTTTGTTTCTGGTGGAAAAGACAACCTGGCTCTGGTGTGGAGTCTGTCAAGGTGAGACATACCTGAAAACACATCTGGAGCGTTCTGTAGCTTTTAATCAGGAGTAAGGTATTTCATGACAAGAAGACTAATGTGAAGTCAGCCAGGAGAGAGGCGCAGTGTCCAGCAGGTGCAGCTTTAGCTGTGTGTGTGTTTTATAAAATTCAGACTTGCCTGGTAAGGTCGGCGCGTCACCTGTGACTCTGAGATGTGCCAGACGGATCTCTGACTCACTTACTCTGTTCACTGTGTTTCAGTGTTGTCCAACTGGATGTAAGCCACGCCCCTGAGCCTCGCCACATCATGTCTCGTCACTCTCTGCCAATCACAGACCTGCACTGCGGCCTGATGGGAGCTCAGGCTCGAGTCGCCACCGCCTCCTTAGACCAGACAGTGAAGGTGAGTTTGTGCACCTCTGCTCATGTCACTCAGCGATCCAGACAGCTGTGACCCAGGTAAAGCGGGCAGCTGATGATCTTCATCTCACCATAATCAAGAACAGGAGTTAGCGTGGTATTGAGGAGGAAGCTTACTTCGTTTAGTTTCTCTAAACAAGTTGGTGTCTTGAAACTGTCTGTGTCTGCAGTTCATGTAGTAATGGGTTAAATCATACCAATCAGAGCTCATCACAGTCTTAGGGTTTGTTTCTGCTAATTGTCTAGGTATGGGAGCTGTCCTCAGGCGAGCTACTCCTCTCGATCCTCTTTGATGTGGAGATCATGTCTGTGACCTTTGACCCTGCTGAGTACTTCGTGTTCTGTGGAGGAAGTGATGGAAATATTTTCCAAGTGTCTCTGTGCAGCCAGGTGAGTCTGTCTCATTTTCTCACCCAATCATGTTTTGACTCCTCCCAGCTTTAAGGGGAGACGATAAAGTTTACCTGTTTGAACTGTTTGCAGAGTCTCGGTCGGGAAAAGTCGTTCCAGTCGGATGGCGAGGGGAATCAGGTGTTTAAAGGTCACAGGTGAGACAGCCGCTGGCGTTTGTTTGCAGGAATATGGTCGTGTGTGTGCACGAAAACCAGCTTTCTTTTTTCTTCTTTTCAAAATAAAGTCTCACGCTAGAAGCTTTGATGAACCGTTTTTACCTTTTTGTTTAATAGTGAGAAAAAAACTGTGTGGACATTAAAGCTGGTGGGCCTAAATGTCACGCCACAAGTTCTTAGAATACGAGGGGGAACACGTGTATCAGAAACCCAGGGAGGAGAGACTGAGCGGGTCTTAATCACACGCAGTTTAGTCCCCGAGGAGGAGACCAGGAATAAATAAACACAATTCTTTTGAACAACTTTTGCAATAAGATGTTCTTTGTACATTAAATCCCACCCAGTGCCGCGATAAAATTGTCCTACAACCTAAGACAAATGTTCCTTATATGTACAAAGAGAGAGGAATTCCTCTTCTGATTTTTGGATCACGCCAGCCTAGTTTCAGGAGGACGAGGAGAAACTCCCATCTCCGTCCTGTCTCTCTATCAGGCTCGTCACATCACAACCCAGCTGCGCTCCGCACTTGAGTCTCTTGCTAGCTGCTACTTCCCTCGTGGCACCGCCCTGTAAACAGACAGACACTGGACAGAAACGTCATCCGTGAAGCTGGCCTGGCTAATAGCCACGGTGACCCTCCCCCAACACGGCTGCACCCGGCAAACAACATTGGAAGCCGTTTCACGTGGCGATCCGGTAGCATGTCCTTCTCTCCCACGCCTGGTTCCTCCTTCCTCTCGAGCCTGTGCCTGTCCTTTTTCTTTTAACAAGTCTGTTCGACCGCTGATAGGCCACCTCAGGGCCCACCCACACCTCCACAGATGCAACCATTCCACAGTGGATTATAACAACATTATGCAAAACACAAAAATGATGCAAATAACATCAATACTACACATACAAATAAACGCTAAAATCAGAATAAAACGTAGCATAAAACAAACACAAATTTCCACTGTGTGACAAGATGGAAATTTGTCTGTAAAGATTTATATCAGCGGATAGCCCTGGGTCATTTCCTGTTCCTTTTGCAGCAAAAGTCTTGTTCACTGAAAGCAGAGGGTGAAAATCTGTAGAAAGGACGGGATTGCTTCAATGAGTTTAATCTGACACCAACCATTTCTCTGTGGCGGTGACAGGAAGTGCGAGTATTTTCATGTGTGTGGAACAAATTGTGTTTCCGGTACGGTGCGAGGAGCGGCGCTGGTGATCACGTCGAGCGTTTGGAGGTCAGCGAGTCCACCGACAATTAACCTTCATCGTCTGTAACAGTCACGACGTTTAAGCACAAAGTTAGAACAAGTGGGGCGGGGCTTCAGACGGAGTGTGGCTGGGGCCTAATATGAGTAGCAGAAAATTAAGAAACTTCATGTGTTGTACAAACAGTTTTATCTCCATGTTTGAAAATAAATGAATAACGTGTAGACCGTCAACAGGATATGACCATGCCAGGCGACCAGTTCTTTATCACAGCAGAGTATTGTCCACGTTTTCACGGTGCTTCTCGTCAGACTTGTGGGAGTCTGCTTGGGCTGAGGTGTGACATCACGGCGATAAATGGTGGTGGGCTGTCTCTTCATTAATTCCAAGCTCGCCAAGCAGTGGGTGTGGTAGGAAATATGAACGACCATAAACTGAAAACAGGTGTGGGGAAAACGACACGTGTGATGAAGAGCTCTTGTCTCCATCGGTGAAGTAATCCAGATGGTAGTGAATAACACACGTCAGAGGAAGCCCTTCTAACAGGTGTTTACTGTGGATTAACTTCAATGATCAAGGTTCAGGATGATTGTTGATTAGGGTTTATTAACTGTATTGATCGTGGTTGTGTGTTCTCCTCAGGAACATGGTGACGTGTCTCTCAGTGTCGATGGACGGGACTCTGCTGCTGTCAGGGTCACACGATGAAACGGTTAGACTGTGGGACATTCAGAGCAAACAGAGCATCCGCTGCCTCACACACAAAGGTAAGTCCCGCACCGTGTGACATCATCAGGGTTGAGAGTTTTTCTATCTGTGCTGCCTTGCTCAAAAGAAATCTCAGCTTGAGATCTACTTCTGGTTGCATGTGGGTCAATGGAAGCTGCACTTTTAAGCTATCACCTCAGGGAGGTGCTGTTTAATTGCCTCCTCCTCAGCTGCTGCTGGGTTATTAATGAGTGGTGACGCTGGCGGCGCTGTCTCCTCCTCTGGTGTCTGCTTGATGATGAGCGGCGGTGTGGTTCTGACAGGAACACGAGAAGGGACCTCCCCGCCGTGATCGTGACTGACATTTTGTAATTAACCAAATCCTCCGCGCCAAATTCGTCTCACTTCAAACGGCCGTCAGCGACCGTAATCCCTGCTTTGGCCGGATGCGCGGCTCACCCTCCCCCCCTCCCGGTCACGTTTCTGCTCACAAAGAGCCAGACTGAATTTAAAGAGAAAGCTTCATCCTCCATGACGACAACGCCTCAAAAGGATTCGTCTCAGCTGAGCAGATTCAGCTCCTCACAAAAAGGCGAGAGGAGGTGCTCGCTCTCAGCCCGTCTGATGGTTTTACCTGACGTGTGCAGAGTCGGACTCATCAGCGTGATGAAACGCCATAGAACATAATTCCTGCCATCTCAAACCTCACCTGCTGCTGAAGAATTTTTAACCTGGCTTCACTAAACATGACCAATGTGCTCCCCTCAGCACTGGTCTATGAGGAAACCAGTGTCAGACAGGTAGCGCTGCAGGTATGTCACAGGTGGAGCAAACCTGAAATAATCTCAGGATTTTGAGTTGAATCCAGGCTGAAGCTGAGCCTTTTTAACTGAGTGAAGTGAAGAACGATCAGTGTGACATCATAGTGATGTCACTGATTACCATGCAGATGTTTGTCTGTAGGCATCATGCTGACGACCTTCACAGAAACCATCGCCCTCTGTTGGGCACAGTCAACGGGCGAGAGGTGGGATGCACCTGGATAGGTTGCTGTCTATCACTTTGTTAAAAATGTAAACTCACATGGCTCCAGGACCCTGGAGCACCCAGGAAGACCACAGGAACAGAAGGCGGTCCTCAGACATTTCCTCGCCATTTTTAATCAGTTATTTTGTTTCATTTGATTATGGTGAGAACAATGATGCGTCACAGGAAGTAGATCATTTGATGGTTGGGTTTGACTGAGGCAAGTCGGTGCAGAAGTCTCGGATCTGAGATGCTGTGATTGGCTCAGCATCACGTGATCCTCAGAGACGTCATTTGAGATCCATCTACAGGTGCTAAGCTCAGAGGAGACGCTGCATCCCATCACTGTTATCGAACACATTGTGTGTGTGTGCGCGCGATTGATTATCTGAGCTGCTGTGAAATAAACCAGATAAAGTGAGAGGTTCATGAAGAGTTCATGAGAAGCGAGGAGGGGGAGGTGTGCATCAGTCCGAGTTCTCCTGCCTCCTCCGCCGTTTCTCAGCGTGTCAGATCTGCGACTGTTATAAAGAAACATCCATCTGACAGCAGAGCACCGCTCCTGCAGGCGACGAGGCGAGACCACCTCTCTCTGCTGCCGCCACCTCATCTCAGGACTCATTACCCCGAGAGGCTGCGGGGAAACACTGACAGCTCTGAGGGCCCCTGAACACATCGTACTAGAATAAAAAACACAGTGACACTTGAACACACCATGCTGCATTGAACCGTACACCTGAGCGTGACAGCATTTTCTGACAAACATCAGTGGCTCAGTTGAGTTGTCTTCTGCTCGGACTTTTCAGTACAAAGTTTCACTCCTCGGGGATTTTATTTATGATGTAAGAGCAAGGACACCCTTCCGAGAGAAACCCTTAAACGATGTGTTAAAACGGAGCCTGCGGGTCCCCTAGAGATTTACAGTTTTTAATTAAATAACTGACCATCAGCACCAGTTATTATTATCATTCCACCTAAATTTTGATGGCTCAGTTGAGTTGTCTTTGTGGCGTTCCTGCAAACTGCAGGTTTTCTTTAAATTTTTTCAACTATTAAACATGAAGCTGCCAACTCCATGGCGTGGCAAGCTGTCCATTCATGTGGCTGTAGGTTACTGTTGTAGTCGCCAGGTATTTCCTAATGTCATAGATCAGCTGTTTGGACGGTGTCCTTGGTGTGACGCGTCAGAGTCGCTTCCTGATGTGTTCTCTAATTGAGCTGCTGGATTTTTGTTGTTCAACTAAAAAGGAACTTTTGGGAAGAGCTGGTGGGTGGGATTAGTGTGATGGCCATACAGGAAGGCTATTGCGAGGCAGCCCATCTGCAGTGCTGACATTTAACTGCTGCTTTTACCTCCCAGAGATTCATCTTCACTACAATCCTGAGACTTTTTGCTGAGACAAATCATCAGCAGCTGAATTATGATCAGAGTCTGTAAGAGAACCACAGACAGGAAGCTGACTCGCAGAAGAAAGGAATTATCACGATAGAGATAAGATAAATGATTTCTGTGACATCGCAAAACATGGAAACTTTCATTTCAGCAGCCCACATTTGCCTGACAGTTTCAATGATTCTCTTTTATGTTTGATAGTATTAAATTAAATGCAATGATCTCAGGAGTATCTCAGTAAACAAACGGCATTCAATGAAAACTTGATGAAGACTCACCACCTGCAGTTATCAGTGCTACTGATGGGGGGGGGCGCTGTGCTCAGATGAAAGAATCTGACAGTTTTTAAGATGAGCTAAATTATGTTAGCAACTAATCTGCATACTTGCGTTACATTAACATCCACACTCAGTAAAATTAGGCTTTGGTAAAGCTTTGACAGGTGGCTAGCTGTCTGCAATCAAAGAGGCCATGCCCCCAATAATGCAAACAGTTGTTTTCTAAAAACATTCTTCACCTGTACAGTTGTTGTGAAAAGAGAAATTATCTTTAGAGGCTAAACCAGTTTTTCTATCTGGTTGTAAACTTGTTAATTTTAACATAGAGATAGATTCACTGCTGCCTCTGCTGGACGGTAGATGAACTGCAGATTTATGGTATAAAAAACCCCCAAAAAACTTTCCTTCGGCTCATGAAGCAGTTGATGTGATAAGTGTCTTTCATAGGTTTGTTTAGTGGAGGGGTCTCAAAGTGGCGGCCCGGGGGCTGCCACTTTGTATTGTTGAATACAAACAAAATGATAGCAGAAGTGCTGCCATGTGTGTGGCCAGAAAGAGAGGACCAATGTGTTTATTTGGTAGTTAAATGAAAGGCTTCAGTTAGTTAAGAGGGAGTAAAAAAATTGTGTTGTTATACAGTATTTGAAATAAAAAACAAACAAAACATTTTCTGAAATATTTGTGGATTTGTTTCTTGTTTGGTTTTTTGTACTACTTGAACACTAAAGTGGCCCTCCAATGAGATGACAGTGCCAGGATTGGCCCATGGCTCATTTAAGTTTGAGACCCCTGGTTTAGTGGAATATCGATAAAACATCCAGGTGAGAGGCTCCGAACCAGCTGAGGGTGTTTCCTCAGAGTGTCTGCAGTGTGTTGGCAGCCCTTCAGCCTCTAACACACTCAGCCTGATTTATCTGTCGTTCTGGACCACATTTGGACCATTAGTGTAATTCCAGCAGCTGGAGCCAAGCAGACCATCAATATGTGTAATTGAGTGGGGGATAATTAGCCCGTTTCTATTAGCACAACAAGCAGGAATTCTGCTCGGACTTTTCAGTATAAACCTCCTGAGTTTCACTGCTCGGGGATTTTATTTATGATGTAAGAGTGAGAACATCCTTCTGAGAGAAACCCTTAAACTATGTGTTAAAACAGAGCCTGCGGGTCCCCTAGAGATTTACAGTTTTTAATTAAATAACTGAGCATCAGCACCAGTTATTCTTATTATCATTCCACCTACATTTTGATGTTTAACTTTCCCTCAGCTTTGAACCCCCCTTTGCCTTTATTTTACTGGGAGGACATCTCAGATAAAAACCCTTTCTTTATCATAGACACGTCATTCAAAGTTTAAATGACTAACAGGTGTTACAGGAAGTGTGCTAGACTTTTTAAAACTCATCAGGGACTGTAAGTGATGCCAGTTTTTATGGCTTTTCAAAATAAAATCTCATAAATATCAGAATGACCCTTCAGTAAATGGCAGCAGTCATGCAGAGACTCAGTGGTAGACACACACATTTACTTTGTTTCACCTTGAATCATTGTATCATTGACTTTCATATAAAAGCTCAAAAATATTTAAGCTGCTTTTTAAGGTTTATAAACACTTTCATTTTGAAATCTATGTCTGAGCTTCTTTCAGCTCACCTGCAAGGTGACCTGGCGGTCATTATGTTTTGCTGGTGGAGTTTCTCACCCTGAGCATAGTCTCTCAGGGATTGGTTTTATTGAGGAGCGGCAGCTTAGTTGAAATCAGATGAGCTATCAGCTGCATCTGACCGAGGCACTGACATGCCTGGGGACTGACCCCCAGGTCAGACTGCAGGTATAAACCTGGTTCAGCAACTGCTTTTATACTTATTGATCTGGTGTTGGAATCGCCTGCTCTGGCTGATCGATGAGCCAGAGCAGTGTTTGAAAGTATTTTGATCACAAACTTTAGAGTATTAAACATTTAGCGTCATGCTAACCTAGGAGCCAATCAAACAGCTTATTCCATATTTTAAATTGGCACATTATGTGTCTGGTGCTCTAGGTCAAAGATGAAGCTGCTGGCTCTCAGGAGTGGAGCTGTAATGTGTGAGGCTGTAGAAGTTTAACCTGCAGGCAAAAGCGTCTTGAACTTTATTTTTGAACATCTGAAGCTGGGGCAGCATGCTGCATGCATCAGAGTTTAAGGAGGTGGACAATGGAAAAGTTGATGGATGGCGGGATGGATGGGTGGGTAGATTTCAGAATTGCTAAGCATAAGATTTGCTCTGGTGGGGAGGGGGCGTGGTGGGCGTGGCTCAACTCCTCATGGGAAACCTTCAGGTGAACAGACTCTGAGTCGTGGTCACACGGCCGTGGTCTTCAGTCTGCTGTAAACTGTTTTCTGAGCAGATAAAACATCTTCAGCAGCTGCTGCAGTCGGACCAGTTTCACATTAACCTTTGAAAGACGCTGCCGCCAGCTGGTCTCACAGCGAGGAGCACGGTGAAGCGGCTGCTAGAGGTGAAGCTGCTACCTGAGTACAGGTAATAAAAAAAGCTGTTTAGAGTGAACAGGTGAGGTCAGCTCGCTTGTTTCGTTCTGTGTGTAAATGAGCCACTTCCTGTTTCGGGGCTCAGGCGTGTCAGTCAGCTCAGATGCTTTGTCGTCTCCCGAGCGATTTGTCATCCTTCAGACTCTTAAACAGATCCTCGAGCTAATCTCAGGGAAATTAATTTTAAAAGTCCCCAGACAGGAAGTTAGAGTGACAGTGAGCTGAGGCGCTGAAGGCGGAGTGAATATAGAGCGGTGAGGTGGAGGTGCAGACGGCTGTTATAGAGGGCTGTTATGGAGGGCTGAAGGTGGAGGCAGATGCAGTAAATCCGCTCCCACGCGCTGCGGTTTGGAGCTTCTGTTGGCGTGAAATGAGTCTGGCAGCGTGTCAGCGTGGCGGCAGATTTACTGATGGAGCACGCCTCGCTCAGAGCCGCTCCTTTTGATTGGCTGCAAGTGAAGGAAGCAGAGGAGATTAAAGGTGCCATTCCAATTCCTGTGTTTGTCCTGACCTGATTGGCTGTTGCAGCTGATGGACGAGCGTTGATGACAGGTTGATGAGTTGCAGTGGGACAGTTTCTCAGAGGACCTGTGGTCACCGTGGTTACAGATGGCACTTTAAACTTGTTCTCTCACTCTCTCTCACGCACACACACAGTGTCCTTGTCTCAATCAGCAGCCAGAGGAATCTTCAATAGGTGGAGGAGAGCCACCATGGACCTTGTTATTTAACCTTTGACCGCTGAATGTTTTGACCTCAGTTGTTTTTGCCAGTGATGATGATTGGATTATTTAACTGCTTCACGGCGGGCCCTGACTGGACATTGGTCTGGAATATTCCATGATTTTCATTCATCTGCGCCACATTTCAGAGACATTTACGACTGACAGAACACGCTCGGGTTAATCACACGCAGATCCTCCTGTTTCCATTCTTCCCACAAAAACACCTGAACGTGTTTGTGCAGACCGCAGCTGTCTGAGGGACTGACACAGCGATCGGGGCAAAATTAGCCGAGGTCTGAAAACTTGAGGTCAGACATGCCTGACAGAGAACCTGTCACAGGTAGCGTTCATCAGGACCAAACACATCAGTGGTGTGATTTACCTGGTGCTAATCCGAATCGTGATGAATTTCGGGATCTTAATAATCCCGTCTGCTTCATGAGTCTCATTGATAAATGATCATGTAGGTCATGTGGCCTGGCAGCTTTTAGGAACAAAGTGAGCTTGCCCCTGCTGCAGAGCGCAGAAGCAGTCATGTGTTATTGAGGTGATCGCCATCTGTTGATGTCCATCAGCTCCTCCTAATGTGACTTGAGTGCAGCAGCTTGAATATTTTACTGATGAACCAGAAGAACTTTAATATTTCACACGAGTTTCTCTGAATGTCCTTCACAAACTCAGACACTTTGCTCTATTTTCAGTTTTTAATACTCTTCATTTGTAGAACACCAAATCAAAGGCACCTGTGATGGAAACGTCAAGTGACAGTGGACAGCTTCTTCTCCTCCTCCTCCTTTCTCATGCTCCCTTCAGGGAAGGATGGTCTGCCTCCATCTTCCCTCTCCAGCATCCTCTTCTGTCACACGGGCCAAGGCCTTTGTGACAGAAGAGGTTTGTTTGGGTGTGATCAAAAACTGATGGTCGTCAGTACGTATTGGTTATGGGTCAACACATGTTGATATTGTGTTAGTCCCAGAGGAGCTGACATACAGTATGCAATCAGGTGGTGGAGGTGAAGTCCTGGTCTGTCAATGAGGCTGTGTGTAAAAGTTTAAGCTAACTTCAGGCAGGCACATCTGATGAGGTTGATGTAATGAATGTTTGATGGTCAGATGGTCAGGTCAGGCCCACCCGTCTCTTCTTGTTCTGTTCTGGTGCTCGAGAGAGGTTCTGTCAGTGTGCCGAATGAGGAAACACTGCAGGACAATTAAGGTTTTATCAGCCGAAGGAGCTGCTGAGGGCAGACCAACAAACATCAGTAGATAAGAACTGAGCACGTGCAGGAAACCAACAGTGCGTTTTTGTTTATGTTGAAGCACAGTACGTATTACTCCGCGAGGCTCCTGCCTACGATAGCCGTAATGCTCCGACAATCCATCAAGCAGTGCGACTTCGTAGCTTAGCAAAGTCGTACTAAAACATTTGACAGATTTTTGAGCGCCGTGTACCACAGAAAATCGTTTTGAGGTCAGTAAACACAACCAGAATTCATACGAGGGCACACGGGATTATAAGGGGCACTGGCGATTTTCAGAAAAATCAAAGGATTGATTTCAAGTGTGCCATATTTTCCAAAAAACACGGTAATAACGACGGCCTGCTTGCATGCTCTACCAAAAATAGTACTTTGTTGTTTATCTGACGGACAAAAGCTAAACCAGTGGTGTGGAACGTTCCACACCACTGAAGTTGCAGCATTTTTACAAACCAATTTTGTTTCATCTGTTTCATTCAACGATCCACTTTCGCCCTTCTCATTCTCTGTTGCCGGCACGCTTTTTACGCCATGTGCGTATGAAAACAAAGGCACTGCGCATGGGCGTTTTACCCATATTCTATCGTGATATTTCATTTTCTTATCGTTGCCCGACATTTTACCGGTATTACCGTGAACGGTATGATATGGCCCAGCCCTAGTTGTTACCTTATGTCTGCCGCTAGGGGTCACCTTTTTTGTTTTATGGTATGGTGTGTTTATGTGAATGTATTTAAGGTAGATACACATAATTAGCTCCAGGTGTTGTTATTCGGAAGGAGCAAACAGATTGTGACGCTGTTATGATAAATGATGTTGGATAAAGAGAACTGTGGAACAACAAATACAACTGCTGGAAGTGGAATAACAGCGGCATCGCGTCACTCCCGCCAACGAAAACCTCAATGGCTTCAAGTGTAGGCTTGGCCTCTGCAGACGTGTAATACAACCAACGCACCAAAAAATGTTAAAGGTTACAAAACAAGTAAGCAAAAAACCCTAATTTTGTTTCACCTAAGTGGCTTTTTAATCTGCAGCCTGTCATCATTTGCATGTTTCAGGTCGGTACAGTTTCAGCCTGGTTACATGACATCACTGACTTGCTTCCTGTTTCATCTAAGAGACTGATATGTTCTTGAAAGCCAAGTTGACAGGAAGTGATGTAAACATGGGCTTCAATGTTATTCAAAAACAAACAGCTTTATTTAAACAACACCGTGGAGCTATCACGAAAGAAGAAGAAACAGTTTTGACCTTCAGGAGCTCCCTACATCATCTTTATCACCCCAGCGGGGCGGAGCCTATCCCAGCTGCCATGGGGCAAGAGGCGACATTCACCCTGGACATGTCGCCATTTACACCCGTGAATCACAGAGGAAACTCACATGCACTCATCACCTTAGGGGTCATTGTCATTCAGCTAATGTCTCTGGTCAGTTGGCCCCTGATTGGCCGGTTCCTGTTCATACCTATGACCTAATGGTTAATGAGCTGATGATGTCATGAGCGATGTGGGGTTAGCAGAGGATCATGCGTGTCGTGGAATTTACACAGGAAGCAAAATTTCTTCTGTAGTGATTATGTCTCTCCATCCACAAACGACACTTCTGAGCACCGCGACATCACTTCCTGTTTGTGTGTTTAGGGCCAGTGACAAACGCCATCATCACGCCAGCTCCCGCTAACATGTTCCTGCCTGACAGTCGGCCCACCGTCCCTCTGCCACGCTTCAGCCGACACCTGCATGCCTCCGAGAGCGACAGCGGTGAGCCGGGGGAGGTGTGTGTCCGCCTCAGGCTCCACACACAGGTGAGTGCTGCCTTTCTTCCTTGTGTCTTCCATAATTGAGCTTCCTGTTTACGGAAGTAAAAACCAAATGAATGTCTGAGCAGTTTATTTTCATAGATGGGAGCCACAACAACAAGAAATTCTGACAAGACAGGGTAGAAATGAAAACACACACACACACAGGTGAACGAAGGAGCTGTGCAGGTGAAGGCTGAACGTAAAGATGGAAAGATCAAACACAATTTGAGGAAACGTTTAAATAAAACATGAAGCTGCAGCTCAAACACATCGATCCCTCTGAAGGAGGAAGGTGACATAGACACGCACAAATGCATACACAATGAGAGGGAAACTTTCATAAGCAGCCTCAGAGCAGTTTATGCTAATGAGGCTGAGACACACACACACACACACTCTCTGCTGTAATGACGATGAGTTTGAAAAATGCGTGTGTTTGCTCAGTGGGTAAGCAATAATATCAATATTTACAGCTTTGATTGCCTGACAGGTCAGAGTGCTCTGTCACCAGCGTGCCTGCTAACATCGTCAGTCCTGTTTGGAGTGTTTAACATCGTTTAATTGATCAGCTCTCAAGACATAAAATTTTTAGATGTCTTCATCATTATCACCAGATTCACACAGCAGTGCTACATTTTATTGCTAAATTATTTTTGTAATTATGGTGGAAGATTTCAGTTTTATTTTGAAGTGACAATCTGCACATCTCACTTAAAGCTGATACATCGCAGGTTTTACTTTGAAGAGGTCTGCCCGTTTGTTTACAGGAGGAGGAGGAAACGTACCTGCAGAAAGCCGACACGCTGAACTCGCTGATGAACGCCGTGACTGACAAGGTGAGAGGGGGCGAGGTTTCGTCGAGTGTTGGTTTGCATCCTCTGACAATCCCACAGTTTAACTGGCCAAGGGTCAGAGACAAACTGACTGTGAGCCTGACATTCCTGTCAGTCTTATTGATTATTGATAGCAATGGTGGTCGGAGATGGTGTGAAGAAGGCAGCTCTATTGGTCAGCCCTGTGTGTGTCTGGAGCGTGGGGTCAAAGTTCAGACTCTGAGACTGCCTCAGTTCAATTGAGTTTTATTTATACAGCGCCAAATCACAACAACACTCACCTCAAGGTAGTGGTCGGCGATATGAGGAAAATCTTATTTGCACGATATATATCATGATATGTTTAAATAACCTACAAAAACAAATGTTCTTATCAACCATATAGTGCCTAACACTGCATCGGTACACTCATTCAAATCGACAATTCAGTGGTTTCATATTTTCATTCATATTTTTTGTATTAAAATGTTTTATTTAACTATGTTTTTTAACAATCCGTTATACACAGAGGTTTTTAACAGATGACAATCCTGTGACAGTTAAGTCTCTTTCGGTGGTCAACACTAGACCTTTTAACAAACAAACGCAAGATCACAGCAACAAAAACATCAAACAAGAATTCACGAGTAAAAATAAAACAAACTTTTGTGCTTATAACATTTAAAATTTGTAAAATAAAAAATATAATGATCAACAGAAACAAAAGTCTAGACAGTCAGTATAAAAACGACTGACCAAGAGCAATTACAGGTATCAAAGCTGGTTTTCTTTCTTTGTTTAAAACAGTCTTCATTTTGGACTACACTGGGTTTTGTAGTGTTTTTCATGCTGATTTCAAATCTGTGTTTAGTTTTTCCGTAGCACGTACAGTTTTTGTGATAATGCTAGTTATATATTGCATAATAGTTGGTATAATTAGCCTAAGCATGTAACCAGATTTAACGACAGTTCCCTGTGTTTTATGTTACATACGGCATTAATTGCAATTGATTTCAGTTGTTACCGTGCCTAGATTGTATTAATCATCCAGACAGTTGCTCTTATGTGTGTGGTTCATTCAAGACAAAAGCATGTCTCCCGATTACTATAGACCTTAAGAAGATGTACAAATTGTACTTTGGCTGCCCTCTGGGTGACCAGGATAAATCTTGGGCTCAACATGTCATCTGCAACAGTTGTTCCAGTGGACTGCAGCACTGGCTAAATCTGTGAAAATCAGCAATGCCATTTGCAATCCCGATGGTGTGGCAGGAACCACGAGATCATCTCAACAATTGCTATTTTTGCCACGTGAATACAACAGCATTCTCATTCAAAAATAAGCACAAAGTTGTCTACACCAGCCTGGATTCTGCAATAAGGCCTGTTCCTGTGCTGCCACATGATGGATTCGCTTCTGTAGAAGGTGACGAGGAAACGGTCAAGGTGCCTCTGGTTACAATCTAGAGCCATCAGATCTGTTCTGGCTGATGAAGATTCAGAACCAAACAAGCAGAGCTAAACTATCTCGTTCGTGATCTAAATCTATCGAAAGACAAAGCAGAACTTCTTGCTTCGAAGCTTAAGCAGAAGCATTTGTTTGCCAAGGGTGTTACTGTAACTCACTACAATCATAGTTGAAGTCATAACTTGACAGCGTTCTTCACAACTGACGGCTCAATGTGCCATTGTCATGACATCAACAGACTCTTCAGCATGTTCCAACTAAATGGTGTCTTTTCGTTCTTTACAAAAATGCTCGAAGGCACTCCTACTCCATAACGGAAATGCCAAACCAAGTGTGCCGATTGCCCATTCTGTTCATCTAAGGGAGTCCTATGACAACATGAAGACACTGCTTGAATCATTTGGGTATAAAACTCATTAGTGGAACATCATCGGTGGTGATCTGAAGGTGATTGGTATGTTGACGGGAATGCGAGGAGGATTCACCAAATACTGCTGTTTCCTGTGCCTGTGGGACAGCCGATCTACTGCGGAACATTATGTCAAGGGTGACTGGCAGCCACGAGATGCCTATGAGCCAGGAAAAAGCAGTATCGAGTTTCTGCCTCTGGTTGAGCCGTGTAAAATATTTTTGCCGCTTCTCCATATCAAGCTAGGCTTGATGAAGAATCATGTTGAGGCCATAGGCAAAGGGAATTCATGCAGTTTTCAGTACCCCACTGAAAGGTTTCCAAACATAAGCGGTGTAAAAATGAATGAAGGTTTATTTATAGGTCCACAGATCAAGTTCATTTTGCAGAATGAAGGCTTCAAACAATCTCTCTCAACAGCCGAGTTCAAAGCTTGGGAGGAATTGAAGTGGCTCTGCAAAAGCTTTCTGGGCATCCACAAGTTTTCTGCATACATGGAAGGAGTTCAGCTTCTGCTTGATTCCTACCAGAAACTGGGCTGTCGCATGTCATTGAAAATAAATACACTTCCTGCACTCAGGCCTCGAGTTCTTTCCAGAAAATCTTGGCATGGTGAGTGATGAACAGGGAGAGCATTTTCATCAGGACATGCAGTTAATGGAACGTCGCTACTAAGGTTTCTGGAATGAGAGCATGATGGCTGACTACTGCTGGACGCTGTACCCTGACAATCCAGACACAGTGTGCACAAGAAAATCATATGCTAAGGATTTTTTGAAGAAACAGTGGTAGCTGACTGCCACTGATCATCATATCTATGCCACAGTGCGTGCCTGACTGAAAATATTGAAACAGTTGCTTGATTGGTGCCTGTTTAATAAAAACTGTGAAGGTCCATTGCAAACTAATATTACTCATAATTCAAAATTATCTGGCTGATGTAACTGAAAAAAATTTGAAAGCAGACCTGAAATCAGCATGAAAAAACAGTTTAGAAAAGTGTTTTGTGGTTTCTGATGATTGCAAAAAAAAAAAAAAAGAAATAAAATTGTTGACCTGTGTAGTTTTACGGCATGTTTTTGCAAATTACTGCATTTTGTGCAGCATTGTCCTTGTGAAATCCAAATGACAGCGAGTCTGAAACTCCAGCTGTCGCTATATTTTTCCCTGTCTGGTAGTATATTAATGCGCATGCTCAGCCCAGTGTGGCAGGTAGAAAATTTTGGGGTGGGGGTTAATGATGCATTGGCAGCGTGTGTGAGGAAAAAAATCCCAGTGAATTATATGCAGACAGCTTAATATTGCCATGGCAATTTATACTCAATGGTTACAATAAAGCCGCTTTAACCGTTGTATGTGGAAAAACGTGATATATTGCACACCCCTACCTCATGGTGCTTTATATTGTAATGTAAAGACCCTACTATAATTTAAAGAAAACCGAATACCCCACCAATCATATTGACCCCCTATGAGCAAGTGCTTTGGTGACAGTGGGAAGGAAAAACTCTGTTTTAAAGAGAAGGAACCTCCAGCAGAACCAGGCTCAAGCTGGCGTGGACATCTGCTGCAACCGGTTGAGGTGAGGGGAGGAGACAGGACAAAGACACACTGTGGAAGAGAGCCAGAGATTAATTATAACTAATGGTTTGATGCAGAGAGGTGTATAAACACCTGATTCAGCCCTAACTATATGCTTTAGGAAAAAGAAAAGTTTGAAGCCTAATCCTATAAGTAGAGATAGTGTGTCTCTCCTGAATCCAAACTGGAAGCTGGTTCCATAGAAGAAGGGCTTGAAAACTAAAGGCTCTGCTTCCCAGTCTACTTTTAAATACTCTAGGAACAGCAAGTAATATGAAGATCAATTAGGGTCCAGCTCAACCCAGCCAATCAGATAACAGTATTTACTGTTTGCTGGGTAAATATTTTCCCACCTTAGTCCATCATAGGATGATCAGAAATCATGTTTCTTACCTGTTGGCTGGTGTCTGTGGCATCCCTGGAAGAAGTCGTGGTCATCTTGAACCAAAATGCTAATTTTTAGCTTGTAACCAACGTGACACAGCAGCTGTCAATCATTAGCACTTTGAAGCTTCGTTATGAGCGTGTCTGCTGCCAACGTCATCGTGTTTTCAACCCAAATGTGGTGATTAATGGGAGGTTCTGACTGTGACAGACTGGTTCACAACCTGTCAATTACAAGTCATCAGCCAACGAGTGTACAGCAAAAACCCTCCATTTTGAAAGAGTTACAAATTAAACTTGATTGAAACTTGATGTCAGGACTGAGTCTTTTTAGAACCACAACTTTCACCCCCTAGTGAGTGGCCGCTAGAAAGAAAGCATGTTGAAGTTACAGTTACTGTTGGTACTGTTGATGATCATAATAGGGGCAAACACCTAGCGGCAGGATCATCTGGTGCAGAACCAGTCATGTATTGTATTTAAAGGGACGGGAAAAAAGTGATTTTGGTGAGCTCGTTGAGCAGAGGACGATGTTTGGAGACAGATGACAGAGATTGTTTTTTTTTTTTTTTTCTGTGATGTGTAATTGCTTGTTTTTGTTTGTGTTTTCAGTCGGTGTTTGGTGATTGCGAGAACACGAAGGTTAGAATCGCTGAGCTCGAAGAAGAAGTTCAGACTCTGAAAAAAATGAACAAAGATTTGTACGACTTCTCCAGCCAGCTGCTCACCAAACCAACATAAGTGCACTCACACACACAAACACACACTGTGATGGGTTTTTTGTTTATTTGTTTTTCTACAAAATAAAAGTTTTTGGAAAACTTCCTGTGTGTGAGCCTACTATTCCTTCTGGGTGATTTTGGGTCACGTGCCGAGACCGATTCAGGTGACTTCCAGACTTTGAACCTTTAAAATGTTGTTTAACAGTCATTGACATGGGTGGATCTGTCTGTGAACACGAAATGTAATCAGATTACCTTTAGATTACACTTGTTACTTTCAGCAGCTGCTTCGTTAAACTCGTCTGGTTTAGAAAGTCATTTCAGCTATCCATTTTTACTGAGATATTCACACGAAGATCCAACATTTGTCCATCATAGTGACCAATAATCATTCACTGATCAGCCTGATAAATGACTGATCACAGGGATGTAAATGGGGAATCTGCAGTAAATGTAATCAGATTACATTTCCAGAGCTCTCCGTTACAAAGATGGAGAGTCAGGCTTAAGAAACTCAGAGTTTTAGCTGATCCAGCTTCCTGGATCAGGGTCCAGGTCCTGAAAACCAGAGAAGAATTAAATTTCAGGTTCCACTTTGTCCACATCTGTACAAAGGTGTGCAGCAGCTTTTCCAGGTGAATTACTTTGTACACACATCAACACACAAAAACACAATCGTCCAGACAAGGAAAACCCAGAAAGTAAATGTTTTTGTGTTTTCAGTAGGAGACAGGCGTGTTTTCCTTCCTGTAATCAGGTGTTTGAAGATGTGACACAGTTTAACTTGTTTTATAATCTCATGTTTTTACTACTCTCTTTTTTAAAGTGAAGATTTGAATATCAACAAACTGTATTCAAACATTTCATTTGTGTTCATAGTTAAACTGGCACGCTGCATTTGAGCCTTTCAACCTTTATTTAAACCAGCAGTGACAGGTGTTCACATAAAAAGATCCCAGATGTCAAACTATAAATATAAACTAACATGAGGGGAAAAAACACATTATAAAAATTGAAAACTGGATTAAAGTCGGAGATTAAAGGTCATGTGAAGGTGGAAGAAAACTGTCAGTTCAAACAGGAAAACCACAAAAACCTTTTTTTACATGTTGTCTTTGCTCAAACTACAATCCAGAGCCCGATAAGGGATTGATTTATTTAAACAAGTCCAAGGACAAAGAAAACCCAGTATCAGTTTTACTGGTCACATGACCGGTATAAAAGATATTTGGAGAGAGGCTGAGCTGAACATCTCTGTTAAAGACTGTGAGAATTAGTGGATTACATCAGCAAGGGTGCCAAACATAAGGCCCGGAGGACAGAATCAGCCCGGCAAAGACTCCAGTCCACTGGACAGCTTGAAGGAGGCATACAATTAGTACTTCCCATACGTTTACAGCTTTTTCTGCTGATGGAGAGGTCCCTCGTGCCCTTTCATACTAGGCTAAATTAATCGATTAATAGGTAAATGTTTAGAGGACTTTAATAGTGTTTTAGTTGTCAGTGTCACATTCAGCAGAAGTGTCCACAGCAGGGTACCATAACCTGAAATCTCTGCATGTAGCATTTTTAATGCTGCTATCTGACCACAATAATAATAATGTTGTTAATTGTACGAGCAGACTCTCCAAGACGTCTGAGCTCCAGTTTAGGTGCACAATGAAATTCAAGGATTTTGACTGGATGCTGCTGAGCAGTGAGTCTGTTTGAAAGTAGCTCACATTAGCTAATAAATCCACCGTCTCTTCCAAATATGGCCATTTTGCAAATTAAAAAAAACAAACATATTTTATTAAGAGTGTGTTTTTGTAGACAGAAGTTCGTGTGAGCCACAAACAAATGATGAAAAATGATCAAATATCAGGTTCAAATATTCAGCAACCTGATTATTTTTCTCAAGCTCACTTTAAACTTCAGATCATCACAAAATCATATTAAAACCAAACACTGAATGTCTGCAGTCGACACCTCCGATTGGTTGGAAATTGTTTGACAGCTGCTAAGATGAAGGCTGAGAATATCTGAAATCCTGCAGTAATTTTTTCTTTTATCACTTCCTGCCGTGTTGTGCCTTTTTTTAGAGGATCTGAGGAAACAAGTGTGACTGCCTTGGTGTGCACAGACGAGGTAAAATCATTTTACAAACATTTATTTATTTATTTTTCATTCAGGTATAATGATGTGATGTTCCTGTGTGTAAACACTGCAGTAGAAGGAGGATGAAGACATTTAATCTGAGAGTTGTGAGACCTTGCCTCACCCTATCATGTGACCTATTAAGATCAACTGACACAATATGTGAGTGGGTGTTAACGTGCCTGGGAAGGATCTCAAAACTGGATTGTATATGGCTGACAGTTGGTGTCATAAGCCCCGCCCTCTGTTCAAAGATGGTTGTTGACAGTGGATATAGATAGCTTCTTTTTTTAGGGCTGGGTTTTAAAAAATCGATTTTCCGATTCAAATCTATTTTAGCTTAAATAACGCGATATCAATTCATTGAATCCTGAATCAATTTTTTAATATAAATGTATTTTTGCCATAAACACCAGAATCTACGGTGAAAGCTTACAAAGATGTAAACACAAAGTGCGGATCGTTCACCCAACGGCACGTACGCAGACATCTCATAGATGCCACTCTGGCCAAAATTCACCGAACCAGCAGCAAAAGAAGATCAAAACTACCCTTCACGTTTGATAAACATCGTCATTAATTCCCTCTTACTTTGGCTGTTTTGCTTCCACCACAATAAAATCACAGTTCCTGTACAGCTCTCTCTCTCTCTCAGTGTACTCAGAGACCAGTTTACCATCAAAAATCTCAGTTTTCTGCATTATTCACTGCTTAATTACGCACCAGTCTACTGTTGTGTTCAGTGCTGTCAACTTCTGACATAAAAGCCTCAGAAATTGAACCTTTTACAAGTGATTGCTTAGCTGTGCCTCTAATAAAACCTCTGTAACTTTGCTCTGCTTCACTTCAGCAGCAGGTAAGGTAATTTCCATATGTTGATTCATATTTTCTTCAGTTTTTGATCTACTGCAGAATATTTTTAGGGTGGTTCTCTGCTATAAAATGCCAGGCCAGGAAAATATCCTTCATGTTTTTCTGTTTCTCAGTTATCCTCAGTTACTTTGACACAAATACATCTGCTGTGATGCTCACACCTCTGACAAAGTCTTACAAGTGTCAGCTTTTTTTTTTTTATACATAGATACATATTATATGGATATGTACTGATAAATGATCAGAATTATAATATTTCTACTGTCTGGGTCAAAATTGAATTGAATCTGGACCTTGTGAATCGGAACCGAACCGATTATAGAAATCAGTGATGATACCCAGCCCTACTTCTTTCACTCCTCTTTCATACTTCTCTGTCCTTTGTCTGCCACCTACACATGGTTTCACCCAAAACTTCCACTGATAATGAGCCACACCCTTTTTTACACCTTGGCTCATGCGATGAAGCACATAATCAATAGTGGGTCAACGATCCTCCCACTAGGGCTTAAAATCTGAGACTCTCCACCATTTGATTTTAGAACTGAACAAGCTTCCGAATGAAATGTCTTCAAGAAACTTAAAAAAGTCCAGACACTTTTATTTTCAAGCTTCTTAGACTATGTCCTGGATGACTGAAACCCTTCACAGACACTGCATTAGAAGCTGTTCCTCCTCCTCCTGCATTAGGGGCATATCCTCACACATCTGGCTGAACATGTTGACCTGTCTCAGTTATAGATGTTTGAGAGTTTTCTTGCATGTTTTCCTATTTCAGATCTCTCCACAGCATCTAATCCAGACTCAGATCTTCTTTCTGTGCCGGTCATTGGTGGATTTGTTTCCTGTTTCACCATCCAATCAGTCAGATGTCCTCAGCCTGTAAAGAAGAACATTAGTGATTGAAATCTATCCAGCATCCAGCTGTTGGGGTTTGAGAGATCTTTGGATGTTCGCATGATGGCACCTAGCACTTTAACTGCAAAGGGATCAGAGTGTCAGCGGTTCTATCAAACCAAACTGGTCTTTGGCACCTGATCAGGAACACTTGAAGCTAAAATGAAGGGTGAGACATTTAGCAACTTTTACTTTGTTCCATACATGAAATACATAAATACAATCAATTATATTAGAAACCTGATCAGTGATTATAATGGTTTTCATCATGCTGTTTAACATTTCACTTTGATTAATAAAAATTAGCCCAGCATGTTGGTGAAGATGATCAATGTTCTTCAGTTTTTACTGGAAGTGTCAGATTCAAGCCAATCCAACTTTATTTATAAAGCACTTTAAAATAGCCAGTACAGAACCAAAGTGCTGTACATTAAATAAGTTAAGAACAATAGATAAAATGAAACAGCAACAAAAACAAAACACATAATACATACAAATTAAATTTAAAACAGTCCTATATTTAAAAAAAAAACAAAACAGAATCAACTAAAAATAAATAAATAAAATAAAAACAAAAACCAACATCTCACAGGGTGTCAAAGGCCAGGGTGAAGATATGGGTTTTCAGAAGTGATTTAAAAACAGGCAGAGAAGAGGCCTGCCTCATCTCTAAAGCTCCACAGTTTGGGAGCAGCTAAAGTTTACGCTCAGTCCTGGGTACATTCAGCTGATCAGCTGACCTGAGAGAGCGGGTGGGTGTATAAGGCTGTAGCAGCTCACAGAGATAAGATGGGGCTAGGCCATGGAGGGCTTTAAAAGCAAATAAAAGAATTTAAAATCTAAAAAGGAATGGGCAGCCAGTGAAGTGAAGCTAAAATAGGGGGAATGTGTTCAAACTTTCAAGTGGCAGTTAAAAGACAGGCTGCAGCATTTTGCACCCTCTGTAGATGAGCAATGTATGAAGCACTGACCCCAATATAATGTGCATAACAGTAATTAAGCCGAGTGCTAACAAAGGCGTGGATAACGGTCTCAAAGTGCTGCCTTGAAAGAATTGGCTTTATTTTTGCCAACTGCCTGAGCTGAAAGAAGCTTGATTTTATGACGGCCTTAATCTGGCTGTCAAGCTTCAGTTCAGACTCCACTTTGACCCCCAGGTTTGTGACAGCTGGGCCAAGGAATCTAAATACAGATTTGGGGTCTCAGTAGGGCTACCAAAAATCATCACCTCAGGCTTTTTGTCATTGAATTTTAAACAGTTAAGAGACATCCAAGCCTTAATGTCATCCAGACACTGAAGTAATGGCTGTACAGAAATGTACCTTATTTCTTTAAACTGACATAGATCTGACAGTCATCAGCATAAAAGTGAAATGCATTACCGTGTTTTCTCAGTATAAAACTAAGAGGGAGCACATACAAAGAAATGAGGAGGGGGCCTAGAACTGAGCCCTGTGGGACACCACACGAGAGGAACAGGACGACAGATGGTCGTGTAGCCGCTAAACTGGTGGACCTAAATCTTTACCACCACGTCTGTATACATACAAGCAGAAAGGGGAGTGGGCGGGTCAGCGCTCAGGGCACAGAAACTCAGCTGGCTTCAAACACCATTTATTTCCATAAAAAAAACACAGCCAGAGTCACAAATACAAGATAAAATTCCCCGTATACAATAAAAATAGTGTTGCAACCCGCTAAAAACCCTGCCGGCAGAAATAACTATACAATATTAAAACAAGGCTAAATGAATGTTTTCCATATGCTAAAATTACCCTCCCATAGTCCCATAATCCCACAATCCAGCCACACCTGGGCGAATGGTTCTTATATGAAAGAGACAGGAGAGGAACTTCTCTTCCAGTATGGTAAAACTCGTCAGCAACAGACCAGGGAGGGGGCTCCTATCGCAGACCTGTCTCCTCCTGACAGCGCGTCGCCGTACAGTCCCGCCCCACTCCACACCTGAACACGGCCTCCCTCGTCTCACCGTCAGATGCAGGCAGAGGGGCATCCCTGCCCTGTCGTGCATTGCAGCCATCGCCACCCACTGTTGCCGTTCCTGCCGTTAGGACTGGATCGCCGAACAACTCGCAGCGCCCCACAGTCAGGCAGCAGTTCGTTCCACACACGTGCGGGGTTGCACGCGTTCCTTTTTCTCCTCCTCACCCTTCGTGCGTCACTCCTCTCTCCTTTTGTCGCTGCGCTCACCATTCCCTTTAACAGGTCAACCTGGTGGCTGATAGGCCACCTTGGGGAACGCCCCCACCTCACAGGTGCCTACAATTATCTGTTTAGTCCACAGTGGGTTAAAGGAACATGGTACAATATTAACACAAATATAAATATGAGGATAAAACCATGCAGTATAAATATCAACAAACAAACATGCAGTATAAATATCACTATAAAATCATGCAAATAAAATCAACACTATGTACCAATACACAGATTGATAAAACATAAAAACACAAATTTCCGCTGTGTGACAGTCGCAGAGACTGACACAAAAAGTTTGTTCTGCCAAGTAGGACCTAAACCACTCCAGTGCTGTGCCCCTAATGCCCACCCACTGCTCCAAACGAGATAGTAAAATGGCATGATCCAGTGTCTCAAACGCAGCTGTCAAATCTAAAAGCACAAGAACAACATAGTCGTCAGTAGCTAATAATATGTAATTAAAACCTTTTAAAGGGCTGATTCAGTGCTATGTAAGGATTTCAAACCAGACTGGAAAACCTCTAAAACATTTTGCTTTTCCATAAAGGTCATTAATTGACTCTGACATCACTGAAGTCTGCATAATTATTTCAGTTTAACTTTCACATTTGAAGCATTTTGATTGGAATGGATTGCCAAACATCAGAATCAGTAACACATATCAACCTATGTGACATCATTCACTGAAGAAGACTTCTGTAACCTGTACTCTTCATCTTGATCAGTCTGCAGACTCAGGATGTGATCACAAAAAACATCCTAAATCTCCACATTAGCGCCTTCTCTGCTACGCTGTTTTCTTTAAATGTCACCAAACACTTTAACATTCTGCCCAAAGCTTCGACTGCACAGGAGCATCAAACCCAGGAGCAGGAGGAGACATGCTGGGTCAGTGCAGATTTGCCTGCAGTCAGGTGACTCCACAGGAAAAGTAAGCTCACAGACTGAAAGGTCTGAAAATGCCACGAATGCTTTATCAAGAAACGAAACAGAAAGTTCAGCCGGAAATGTCCTCCTCTTCTTAAGCTCTTCTTCCTCAGCACCACACAGACATATCACGTTTCAGCTTTCTGAAAGCTGCTACTGATGCTTCCAGTCACCTCTGATCTTCTCTGCAGCTGTGACGCTGTCAGAGTTCAGCCTCCATCAGCTGATTGCAACTGATTAACATCTGATTCATGTGTCGATCCTGCCCCGAGTCTCGCCTCTCATGTCTAAACATCTGCAGAAAGAACTCCGGTCTAAATCGGTCTAAAGTTAAAATGCCACTCAAGGAGTCGGGTTCAGCGTCAAAGTGATTAAGATGAAGCATCTTCACTGTTTGCTATGATGAAACCATCAGATGACACCATCAGTTTAACACCTTGAGTCAGCTGAGAGCGGGTGAACCTGATGATTGACCTCTTCTTAAATTTAGTTAATTTTATTTATAGAACTTCACTTCAAAAAACACTCATTATATTCTGTAAGGTAAAGCACAATATCTGGGAGAGACACCTAAGAAATCAGACAACACTCGTGAGCAGCTGCTACCCTTGGGAAAGAAAAATTCCCCTTTAACAGGAAAAAACCTCCAACAGAACCAGGATCAGGGAGAAACAGCAAGGAGAAGAAGGACAGAGAGACCACAGAGAGCGGGCCGAGTACAATAACATGCTTTATATAAATTTAGAAGCAGGAAATTGCAGGTCATCCAGCTTTTTATGTCTGTAAGACAGGGGTCTCAAACTGGTGGCCCGCGGGCCACTTCCTGCCCACGTCACATTACTTACAGACCTTATATTGATGTGAAAATATATAATGCAGTTTGGCCCTTGAAGTGACTTTTTTTTGTTAGGGGGGATTTGTTTGTTGTTGAGTGCAATGTTAAAATAATTCTTTAAAAAGCAAAAACTTATTTAATATGAAGGCAATAAGAGCAGAGAGTACAAACATGCCAGGGATTGGCTGTGTTAGTTCAGTGAGAGAGAGTCAAAAACTAATATGTACACTTATGTCTGCCTTTTTATTTGGTTAAATACGAACAAAATGATAGCAGAAGTGCTGCCACGTGTCCGGCCAGAAAGAGAGAACCAATTTCGTTATTTGGCAGTTCGATGAAAGGCTTCAGTTAGTTAAGAGGTTTATCTTGTTATACAATATTTGAAATTTAAAAAACAAAACAAAAAACAACTACATTTTAGGAAACATTTGTGGGTCTTTTCTTGTTTGGTTGGGGTTTTTTGTACTACTTGAACACTAAAGTGGCCCTCCAGTGAGACGACAGTGCCAGCAGTGGCCCACGGCTCATTTAAGTTTGAGACCCCTGCTCTAACTTATTGGTGTGTGTTATCTGGCTTCATGGATAGATAAAGTTGGGTGTCATTTGCATAGCAGTGAAAATGTATGCTATGCTTTCTAACCATACTGCTTAAGGGAAACATGTATAATGTAAAAACTAAACGAAACCAACCCCACTAACTGCATGTCTTTGGACAGTTGGGAGAAAGCTGGAGTACCCGGAGAGAACCTATGCAAACATGGGGAGAACATACAAACTCCACACAGAAAAGGCAAAGTGAATTCAGCGAGCATGGCGGACACTCCCTGCACCACCATGCCCTGGCACGCGCAGCGGAAAAGCAACTCCAGGTCTGTGGTGGGCAGCTGCCAGGTTCTGCTCCAGCTAAACTAAAGTAAGTAAAAATTGAAACAAACCAAAGACTGTAATCCTGTCCATCTGTCGACCTCTTGTTTTTCTCTAAATGGAGCAGCTATGATGTTCTTTAAATGTTTTGTTTTCCAGTTGAAATCTGTGAAACAGCTCAAAATGGAGCTTCATCTACTGTCTATCAAAACCATGAGGAACTTTTCCAGGTATTTTTCTGAAAATTGGCCTGAAGTCTGGATCTTGAATAGAAATATTTAACATTAACAGTAAGGAGGTTGTTATTCCTTCACCTTCTCCCAAAGAAGCAATCAGGAGCTGAACAGGGAACATATGAACCAATTATCTTGCTGCACACAATTAAAGAACAAAAGAGACCGAGAGGAGAGAAAGTGACCATCTAATGTTCAGGTGACAAACTAATGGAGATGTGAACTTTGAGGAGGTGGTGAGGAACTTTGAACTTTGATTGAAGCAAGACCCAACAAGAGTGAATAATACTGCTGATTGACATATGTGGTGTGATAAATACATTAGAGGATAACCTAAGAAACCAGAGCCTGAAACTGGACCAGCTGTCATATCAGCCAAGAGAAGCGCTGATTTTCAGATGCCTGTACGGAGCGACGCTGGATCTAGATGGTTCTGCTTGTGATGGACTGAATGTCTGGGACCTAACCTGGTCTCTGTGGGCGACGACCCTTGGCCCCTAAACATCTGTTCAGAGGAAAGACGAGTTTCAGCTAAACAAACTGTAACTAGCAGCAGTTAGTATTTTTAGGTATTTACATGCGATCTTTTGGTTTCTTCGGTTCTGAATTAAGGTGTGTTTGTGTTCATTTAGAAATGAGGAGTTCCTCCTAAAAAGGACCATTGTGTGAGGCCCTGGAACACCACAGACCGAAAAAGTTGGAGAGGCCGCCTGCCGCCCGTGGTCATTGGTTAAGAGTTGAGACCTGAGGAGAAAGCTCACAGAAGCAGTACATCTTATGTTCAAGTCTCTGTCTGAGTGGTTGCTGCTCCTTCTTTAAGCAGCAAGTCAGGTGGGGTGTCTCTGCATGTCGCTGACTTCACTGCTTGACCGCACACACATGTTTGACCTCACACACCTGCTAGATCACACATACCTGTCAGAACTCACACAACTGTAATTAATGTGGAACTATTGTCTCTGTTTTTGGCTGCTCACCTGGTTTGGTGCACTCACATACACCTACCTGTTTGGAAAAGTGTACATCTACAGGTGGTAAGTCAGCTGTTTATAGTAACCAGTCAGTGAGCTGATTGAAGTTGCTGTGAGCAGTGATGCTCACCCTTCCTGTCTTTTTTTTTCCTGGCACCTGTCAGCTCATCATTTTTCAGATTTAATGTTTCACAATAAATAAATTAGAATTTTGTTCTACTTTGATAGATTTTTTGTCTTTGTTTCCAGTTATCAGTTAGTTTTTCCCTCGCTGGGCATCGCCCTGCCTTCCTCTTCCTTCTCACTCAGTAATGAAAATGATTTCATTTGTTTTCAGGAAAGTACAGATAAAAGCTGATTGGAGGTTTTCATTAAAAACACGCAGAGCTCCAAATGCTCAGGAAAAAAATGATTTCAGGTCAGTTTTTATTTCCTGATTGTTGCTCCACTTTCTCGCACAGATTTCAAATGGAATATTAACACTGTGTGTGTGTGTGTGTGTGTGTGTGTGTGTGTGTGTGTGTGTGTTATGTAACGGCCCAGCTCTCAGCTGTGATGTTCGGAGGATGACGAATCGAGCTGGATTCTCCTCAGAAAGCCTCGGCAGCAGCTTCCTGTTCCCGACCTTATCGTCCTTCAAAACTTCAATAAAACATCTGCAGCAGCTGCTTCTGCTCCTCCAGATGCCCAATAATAAATACCGATGAATACACCTGTGATTAATACAAACAGGAGAAGGAGGGAGGCTTTATGGATCTCTGATAACAACAGGAAAAATTGTGATCAGGAGCCTCTTTTATTGTGAAGGTCAGAGAAGATTATCATCAAAGCCACCAACAAACAAAAAAAGAATTAAAATGATCATCAATGGAGACAACTGAATAAAATTAAGTAAATAAAACAAGTTGGTAAAATAAATAAATAAACAAACTGAATCTGCTCCTCTTCTCTTCACTCACCACCTCCTCTGTCTCTTTGACCTCCCCCTTTTCATTTCTTCCTCTGCTTCTCCTCTCCCTCCCTCCCTCTCTCTCTTCTCCTCTGCACCTCCTGTTTCTGGGACAGCGCTCCCCCCTCCCCTCCGCTCCTTAGTCTGCTCCTCCCTCAGTCTCCTGTGAGCAGCAGGAGGAGCAGCAGCCTCCTCTCGTGTTTGTCGGAGCAGCAGGAGTCAGCGGAGGAGCGATGCTGAGCGCGCGGCAGGATGTCTCTCACCTCCTCCTCCTCCTCCTCCTGCCTCCGGACTCTCCGAGCCTTCCTCCTCCTGCAGCTCCTCCTCGTACCGCCGTGCCTCCTCCACCCGCAGCCGTGCCGCCTCCTGGCGCAGATCGGTCACTCCGTGCGCGTCGGTGCGCTCCTGCCGGCGCAGCGGGCGGCGCGCGTACAGGTCCAGGCGGCGCTGAGCCGCGCGGCGGCCGCGGTGAGCCGGGACCGGGAGCTGGAGCGGGACCCGGAGCGTGTGAACTTCCTGCCCTACAACCTGAGCCTGGAGCTCGTGCCCCGGCAGCTGACCGCCGCGGACCCCGAGTCGCTGCTCCGCTGCGCGTGCCAGGGCGTGGTGGTGCAGGGAGTGTCCGCCGTGCTCGCGTTCCCGCAGAGCCGCGAGGAGCTGCTACAGGTGGACCTCACCGCCTCCTCCCTGGAGATCCCCTTCATCAGCGTCCTCCAGCACGGAGAGCCGCTCCACACACAGGTAAGAGCTGCGCCTGCGCGAGCCCGCACCTGGACCCTGGGCAAGTGTTTCGGAACCGCCCGGAACCACCGGGTCCGAGTCCCCGGTTTGACCTTGACCTGTGTGACGTCTGGAGGTGTGTCGGGGGGGAACTGCGCTTGCGCGTATGTGTGCGTTTGCTTATTTGCTCTCATGGATTCACTTTGAAGCTTCAACAACTGAAGAACAGGGATGAGAATGTGGAGGAGAACAGAGAACAGGGAGGAGAACATGGGGGAACAGAAAGGGAGTAGCAGAGAAACCATCTGAGGTTGATTAACAGAAGCTCAGGTTAGGTGGAGCTCAGGTGTGTAACAGGTTGGATGAGAAAAATCAGAGCTGGTCTGATGTGAGGAGAAGTTCCTGCAAGTCGAGACTGGACCGATCAGATTTATCAGTGAACTGACTGATCAGTTAAGAGAGACAGAATGTTTTCCGTGGATGTTTCAGGAGAAGTTGGTTTGATGAAGACTTTGGAAATTAGTCCTGCCCATCTAAAGGTGACAGTGGTGGCACCTTGGTGCTGACACAGTCACATCTAAAGTATTATTTAATTCTGGTTTCCATGAAGATGATGTTTCATCATCTTCACAACCACGAGAGGTCCTTGCGTTAAACTTCAGCTCACGAGCAGATGATGCTTTGGCCTCTGTTGTGGGTGGAGCGTCACTGTAAGTCTGAAGCCTGAGCCGCATCAATGTTGATACAAAGCAGAGAAACGTCTTTTAAACAGAGATGCTGGACTTCCTGTTCTGTTCTCCAGGTGTGGCGTTGATATCAATAAGTGTGCGGAGGCACTGTGCATGTCACTGCTAATTGAATTAAACTTCAGCAGGGGTGGATCTACAGGGTGGCATGGGGTGGCATATGCCACCCTAAAATAATCTCATGCCACCCAAGTTTTGCATATGACAATGCTATTTATTAAAATAAGGTAGCATTACCACTTTGAGCCTGGTTACAATTAACATTGAATATAAATTCTAAAACTACCACCACTAAAAAATGGTCCAGCCCCTAGCCTGAACTGGCTTTATTTCTTGAAGTCAGTAGCAACCGATGCTTATGATTGCGCTAGAGCACATTTTGAATCAAAACTATGGGCATTTCAGATTTCAGCACAGGTGGCTAATTGTTACACTCTGGAAATGGAATGTAGTAACCGTCTGGGGTCCACAGACATGCTGCGTTGCCAAATCACGTGACCAATTTAAGCTGACATAGCTACAAGCTGCAGCCACGCTGAGTCTTTATTTCAGCTTGTGTTGAAAGTTGGACTTCAAACTACATGCCAATTTTTACGTTTTACTTTTAGGCCACTAAAACCAGAGTTCTAATAAAAAATATATAATTTTCTGAATACTAGCGTCATGTTTTGTGCAGGAAGAAACAGTAAAAACAGGATTTTCTAAGGGCAGCAGGGAAAAAAGAAAAGGAAAAAAATGCCACCCTTTCGTGGAAAAGTGTACCACGTCGACCAATAGAAATGACACAGCAACACGTGGGATTTGGTTATTTATGAAGAGGGGAAATGTTTCAGAGTGATGGTGATGAAAGAGAGTGAGAGGGAGCAATATCGACAGCGAGTTTTGAGATGTGACAGATTTGTGATGTGTAGCGTGTTTGGAGTGTACAGTTAGTGTGTTGTTGTTGTTGTTGTTTTGTGTGTCAGAACAGAGGCGAGTCCTGAATGTCACAGTTGGTGCCAAAAACCCTCCATATGCAGACTGCAGTGTAAACGCTGTCTCCAGGTGGGAAACAGAAGTGATACACCTCCTGCTGTCAGGCCTGCAGGTTTCAGACCTGTAGTGTTCTCCTCTCTCTTTGTGTGGCATCTTATTGTGACTCCTGATTGTTCTCTCATTTTAGTTTTGGTATTTATAAATGGTTGTAGAAAAAATGCCTGATGCAGCGGCTGCGATTTTAGGCAAATACATAATATATAACTTTATTGTGTACAACATTTGTGCATAGGTTTTTAAAATGTACAATTTATATTTGCATTTCAAGTTATGAAAATAATTCACTAAACACTTCTGTAGATTTACAGTGAAAAATGTTAAATTTTTGCCGACTTGATTTTGTGTGATTTCAGATCAGTTGGGTTAATACAGTATGTCAAAATGAAAAGATAACTGTAAATTCAGACGAATGAGATTGTACTGAAAAGAATGATACCAAGCAAGGCAAGGTTTTCCACCTTTTAGGGGTCAATTATAAAGATAAACTCAAATTGTAGTCAGCAATGGGCAGTTATATCCTGGAACCCAGAGACTTAACCCGATAAATCATGACAAATTAGGTTTCAATGTTTTGTGAAAAGTGTTTCATGACAGTGCAGATTTCTGGCATTTTGTGTAAATTTAAGTACGTAACAATTTAATTATTTGTAATTTAAAAAAAATAGTTAGACCTGTGTGTTTGTAAATGAACCACCTTGCGTTTTGTAGGTTCTGGATTTTAAACTTATTGGGCTGCATGCTTACTTATCATCCAGGCTATACAGTACATAATATCAAAATTCACATGTTTTATGTACAGTGGGGCAAAAAAGTATTTAGTCAGCCACCGATTGTGCAAGTTCCCCCACTTAAAATGATGACAGAGGTCAGTAATTTGCACCAGAGGTACACTTCAACTGTGAGAGACAGAATGTGAAAAAAAAATCCATGAATTCACATGGTAGGATTTGTAAAGAATTTATTCGTAAATTAGGGTGGAAAATAAGTATTTGGTCACCTCAAACAAGGAAAATCTCTGGCTCTCACAGACCTGTAATGTCTTCTGTAAGAAGCTTTTCTGTCCCCCACTCGTTACCTGTATGAATGGCACCTGTTTGAACTCATCATCTGTATAAAAGACACCTGTCCACAGCCTCAAACAGTCAGACTCCAAACTCCACCATGGCCAAGACCAAAGAGCTTTCGAAGGACACCAGGAAAAGTATTGTAGACCTGCACCAGACTGGGAAGAGTGAATCTACAATAGGCAAGCAGCTTGGTGTGAAAAAATCAACTGTGGGAGCAATCATCAGAAAATGGAAGACATACAAGACCACTGATAATCTCCCTCGATCTGGGGCTCCACGCAAGATCTCATCCCGTGGGGTCAAAATGATCATGAGAACGGTGAGCAAAAATCCCAGAACCACACGGGGGGACCTGGTGAATGACCTGCAGAGAGCTGGGACCAAAGTAACAAAGGTCACCATCAGTAACACACTACAACGGCAGGGAATCAAATCCCGCAGTGCCAGACGTGTTCCACTGCTGAAGCCAGTGCATGTCCAGGCCCGTCTGAAGTTTGCCACAGAGCACATGGATGATACAGCAGAGGATTGGGAGAATGTCATGTGGTCAGATGAAACCAAAGTAGAACTTTTTGGTATAAACTCAACTCGTCGTGTTTGGAGGAAGAAGAATACTGAGTTGCATCCCAAGAACACCATACCTACTGTGAAGCATGGGGGTGGAAACATCATGCTATGGGGCTGTTTTTCTGCCAAGGGGACAGGACGACTGATCCGTGTTAAGGACAGAATGAATGGGGCCATGTATCGTGAGATTTTGAGCCAAAACCTCCTTCCATCAGTGAGAACTTTGAAGATGAAACGAGGCTGGGTCTTCCAACATGACAATGATCCAAAACACACCGCCCGGGCAACAAAGGAGTGGCTCCGTAAGAAGCATTTGAAAGTCCTGGAGTGGCCTAGCCAGTCTCCAGACCTCAACCCCATAGAAAATCTGTGGCGGGAGTTGAAAGTCCGTGTTGCTCGGCGACAGCCCCAAAACATCACTGCTCTCGAGAAGATCTGCATGGAGGAATGGGCCAAAATACCAGCTACTGTGTGTGCAAACCTGGTAAAGACCTATAGTAAACGTTTGACCTCTGTTATTGCCAACAAAGGTTATGTTACAAAGTATTGAGTTGTATTTTTGTTATTGACCAAATACTTATTTTCCACCCTGATTTACGAATAAATTCTTTACAAATCCTACCATGTGGATTCATGGATTTTTTTTTTCACATTCTGTCTCTCACAGTTGAAGTGTACCTCTGGTGCAAATTACTGACCTCTGTCATCATTTTAGGTGGGGGAACTTGCACAATCGGTGGCTGACTAAATACTTTTTTGCCCCACTGTAACTGCAATCTTTAATTATCTGGGCCAAAGAAAACAAAGTTATAGACAATATTTCCATGAGACATGTGTGTACTTACTGTATTTTATGTATTTTAACCTCATATATATAATGATGTAACAGGATGTAACACCTGTGAGACAAAGGCTTTGATTTTCATGCCACCCTAAGAAAATTTCTCCTGATCCGCCCCTGTACTTCTGACAGCCTATCACACAAGACCAAAGCTCAAAGTCCACCACATGCTGTTAACTGAGCTGTGTTCAGCTCAGCTGTGTGGAAATTAACCATCATTTTTGTTGATTATTGATTAGTTTTATTCTAGACAGCTAACTGATCAATCAGCTGAACCGAGGCAGTAACATCAAAGGGTTCATGTTCTTTCTTCCCTGACTGACTATTCTGAAACAATTAGCAGGTTTTTAGTCTTTATGAAAATATAAAATTTTATCAATGTGATTTTATTTAGTAGAGGATGCAGCACTTCCTGTGGGAGGGTTTCAGAGTAAAAGCCTAACTGTGGTGATGGGATTAACTGAGCAGAGATTTTCATTTTGTAACGCTGAAAACAATCCGGTTAAAGCTGCAAACTCAGACACACACACACACACACACACACACACACACACACACTCAGACACACACACACACACACACACACACTCAGACACACATATTCAGGCACACGCAGAGACACACAGAGACACACAGAGACACACAAACTCAGACACACACACACACACACACACACACTCAGACACACATATTCAGGCACACGCAGAGACACACAGAGACACACAAACTCAGACACACACACACACACACACACACACACTCAGACACACATATTCAGGCACACGCAGAGACACACACACACACACAGAGACACACAAACTCAGACACACACACACACACACACACACACACACAAACCTACTCAGACCAACACACACACACACACACACATACACAGACACACACACTTGCTCAGACACACAACACACACACACTCACACACACAGACACACAAACCTACTCAGACCAACACACACACACACACAGGCAGAGACAGAGAGACACACACACACACACACACACACACACACAGACTCAGACTTATACACACAGACGCACACAGACACATACAGACACACTCACACACACTCAGACACACTCAGACACACACACACACACACACACACACATAAACAGACACACACACTTGCTCAGACACACAACACACACACACTCACACACACAGACACACAAACCTACTCAGACCAACACACACACACACAGGCAGAGACAGAGAGACACACACACAGACTCAGACTTATACACACAGACGCACACAGACACATACAGACACACTCACACACACTCAGACACATTCAGACACACTCAGACACACAGACACACACAGCAGTCTTCATCATTCAGGTTTAATCCTGTGACTCAGGTGTTCTACCAGAACCCGTTTTTGTCTCGCACCATCATCATCTTGGAAATGAGCTTCAGTCCTTATTTGCCTCTTTTAGCAGTGGAGACACTGCAGCATCCTTAAGAAATTAAAAGAGATCATGGTGTCCCATAATTCATAGCGATGCTCAACCTGATAGCACCACCTGTTGGTGTTTGAGCTGTCTGAAGTCTTTTCAGAGGTTCTCGTTGTAGACTGGAGCTCAGCTCGGTTTTGACGTCAGAGATCCCGAAATTATAATAAAGGAGGATGTGATTGGGCTGTTCTCCTCTGTGACCTCAGTGTGAAATGAAGGTTTTCACCTTACGGTAAGGGCTGATGAGAGTTTGTAGGAGGGTCTGCTTGTAGTTCATTGTCACGATGTGGGGAGAAGGGGGAGGAGAGGTGAGCCAGCAGCAGGTGGAGGTACAAGTACGGGTACAGGTATAGGTACAGGTCCAGGTAAGTACAGGTGCAGGTACAGTACAGGTGTAGGCACAAGTATAGGTATAGGTCAGGGGTGGGCAATTTCCAGGACACGAGGGCCAGTGTCCTGCAGGTTTTAGATATCGCCCTGGGTCAACACACCTGAATCATATGATTAGTTTGTTACCAAGCCTCTGGAGAACGTCAGGACATGTTGAGGAAGTAATTTAGCCATTTGAATCAGCTGTGTTGGATTACCTATACCAGGGGTGGGCCTGGAGTTGCAAGTACAGCTACAAGTGCAGGTGCACGTAAAGGTGCAGGTATAAGTGCAGGTACAGGTACAGACAGACTTACACACACACACACACACACACACACAAGATGCAGGTGCAGGTATAAGTGCAGGCACAGGTACAGACAGACTTACACACAGACACAGACACACACACACACATTGACGTGGTTCAAACTCATACTTAATCAAATTAATCTGTCCTTTATTGATTCGACCTATAGGTCCAATCACTTGAGCGAAATTGTGAATGTTTAGGAGTTTAGTCCTGATCATTAACTGATTTCTAATAAATGTCTGGGTCATGACGGTCCTCTGATGTCCTTCACCATGCTGGATTGCATCGATCTAGGTTCGACTGAGGACTGCTTTTTTGGATCAGTTTTTACTGTGTTCCTTGTGCCAGTGCATGCTGTTCCCCTCTGTGTACGGCATGCAGAAAGCCCCATGTCTCTGACCCCTCTGATTGGTTACAAACACATTGTTTTTCTCATGTTTCTGGTTCGTCCTGCTGCTGTTTGTTGATCTCAGAGATTCTCTGAAGGAGTGCCAGCATCTGCTCAGAGACTCGGAGGAACACGGGAGATTCTGTTTGATGTTTGCACAGCAGACGTCTCTGATCGGGTCAACTCGGTCAGCACGCTCAGCAACAGCTTCTTCATGATCTGTCACTGAGGCAGTGGGGTGCCTGAAACCTGTGAAAATATGAATGGGCTTGAGTTTTCTTTGCAATCAGATTAAAGTTATGAAGGGCAGCACGTGCTGCAGTGCTTTAAACATTTGGGGACTCCTTTTATCAGCTGACGTGGGCCCACGCTCCAAGTGTGGACAGAGACAAAGACAAGGAGAGTGTGAATTCAGCTGCTGCAGTTTGAAGCTCACTCCACCTAACACAGCCGAATCACATCCAGGAGCAGGAAAATGTTTGCAGTCTGCTTCACAAGGACCACGTTATTAACAGCTGTGTAACGTCCAAGAACAATCACTCAGGTGTGCTTTATAAGCTCGTCATTTTCAGGCTGTTTTGCTGGAGTCACCTGTAAAAACAGAAAAATTCAGCAAAGGGATGATGTGTACTACTGTTTTACAGTGATTTACAACCAAACATGTTTGAGCAGCCTTTGTTGCATGCAGGTAAATGAAGGGATTTCCCCCAGGTGTGAACTAGAAACTGTCTGATGAACACTTGTTTGTCCTTCCTTCCGAGTCATTTCTCGTGCTGAGGTCACAGCACGGTGTGCAGTGGGTAATAGGATCAGTGTGTGACGTGACAAGTGTAACGCCTGCTCATCCTGAGCATTTGAAAGAGGTTCACCAGGTTTCTGAAACCACTGTCCTTAAATACAGATTTTTAACTGCATTAAAATAATCTGAATGAGGTCTGGGGTGAAACAGTTTATTCAAAGATTACTTCCTGTGGTCACTTCCTGTCACTCAGCTGTAACATATGAATGAACATATGCTCCTGGTCACATGAGAGCTCTGTTCTGAATCCACTTGACTTATGAAGAGGAAACAGTGAATTTGTCCTTTAACCTGAGCTGTGTGTGAGACTGCTGTGTGACAGGTAAGGCCAGGTGAGTTTAGAAGCCGCGGATGTGGCTCAGTGAGTGTGCTGATGATTGTTTGTAAATCTGATGTTTTCAGGGTTAAATTCAGCTTGACGGTGAAATAACTGAATCTTTTAATCCCTCTGAAGACGAGCAGCAGCAGATTAGTTTCCCATCATGCCTCACTCGTCTCTTTGTTTGACCTCAGCAGGTCTAACTAGTTTCATTTCACCTGTGAGGTTTGAATGCAAACACCTAACTGAGACATCCTGACTAAAAATACTTCAGCTTAGAGCTCTGCGGGGACCAATGAGCTGGCAGGAATTGCTGATGAAACACTGAAAGTCAGCGGCGCTCGTATCAAACGTCTCGTCTGAGCATTGCAGAGTAAAGATGAGATTTGGCCCCTGAGACTTTTTAACACAAACTACCTGAAAGATTTCTCTAAACCGTTTGACAGCTCAGAGCGCCGACACATCAGCTGATCTCATCAGAAGGTGCGCGGCTGTAACGGGTGGATTAAACCTGGTTATTCACCTTTTAGCGTTCTCTGAGGCTGCAGCTAGATAAACTTTGGATCAGCAAACTGTGACCTTCAGAGTTAAAGAGTTGTTTGGTCCTCTGACAGCAGAAACAAACTGAAACCATAACGGCGCTTTCTTTTCCTCCCTGTGTCACAGAGGAGCCTTCCCTTCTGACACTCAGTGGGTAGAGTTCAATTTTACCCCTACTGGAAAAAATTTTGACTGATCCAAATAAGATTTTCATTTTAGTTTGACTTTATTTATACAGTTTGAGTTCACGGTAACAGTCATCTCACTGCACTTCATGGTTATGATCACTGCAATGTTGGAGGGAAAATCTCAACACAGAGGATCCCTGTGAGCAGCACTCAGAGACGGTGGGGAGGAAGAAGCCCTTTCAATAGGAAGAGACCTCCAGCGGGAGCAGGGAGGGGCAGCCAGAAGGGGAGAAATGTGGTTTCTGAAAAATGTGATGACAGGAAATATCAAGACTCTGTGTTTAGGAGTTCAAGCTTCCTGTTTCTATGGTGATGAGCTGTGCTCCAACTGAAGGAGATGACACTGACTCACATTTTCAAGGGCTTTATAAGAAGTCATCTCTTACTTCTAATTAATTAAATTAGAAGTAATTGTCACCCCTGAAAAGCTGTTCATTCCTACCGCTACATGAACTGAGGCATCGAAATGTTCATCAGGTCATTTTTCTGTTTTATTACCTTAATTTGGTTACTGGGTGTAGTCACATTAATCTGATTGCTGGGATTAGTAACTGTAATCTGATTACTGGGTTTAGTACAGCAGTATGGAAACATTGTGCAGCCACAAATCTTTGGTCTACGAACTTGGGTCCAGGAGAGGAAATGAAGCCTAAACTTCATTAGGCTGGTGCTCTTCTCCTTGAACCTTTGAAGGTGCAAAGTTGTGGCTGAAGTTTGCTTTGAGTTTCTCTAAAATGTGATTGAAAACAGAATGAGGTCATCTGTAACTCTCATAAACTCATATTCTATTCGCATAGAAAAAACGCTATTTAGCTGAATTTGTTCTGTTTCTTTTTTAAATGGAAATATCAGCTGACGTCTTCAGACTGAATTAATAAAGTTTCAAATAAAGTTTATTCTTTTATTTTGTGTAAAAAGTCTTTTTGAGCTCCCCTTGTAGGAAACATCAGTGGTACAGTGAAGGGTTACCGCCACAGTCACATGTTTTCATTAGTGACAGGAAAACTGAGAATGCTGGGAAGAGTCTGACTGTGACTCTCTGACATCAACCTGCTGGGCTTTTTGTGACCTTTGACCTGCCATCAGTTGTATTTGTGTTACCAAGTCACACATAAATGTCCTTCGTGCTGCCAGGTACAGAGTGCACAATATTATCAGCGAAGCAGAAACATGTTCACATATGATAGACGGGGACAGCCGGAGCTGCCGGACGCAGTCCAGAATCTCATTAGGGCTCCCTCGTTAGGAAGCTTAACGAGGTGATAATTAGCTGCTGACGCGTGGCACTCTGTAGGCTGATAAACAGACTGCTGATAACATATCAGACTGATCCTACACCAGCTGGCACAGACATACAAACACACTCTGGACCACCACCACTGGCAGTGATGATGCATTCAGGTCCTGTGGGACAAACAGGAACTACTCGTTTGTAATAAATTCAGTTTAGATGCTGCTTCATTCAGAGATGATTACAGTACACACACACACACACACACACACACACACACACACACACTCGGAGCCCTGAGCTGCCTTCAGGCTCTCAAACATTGGTGAGAAACATTCCACCAGATAACAGACAGTAAAAATATCTACATTCAGTGTGAGACTGTATGTTACAGATGAGACTTACTTATTAATTCCCACAGGATCACACACACACAAATTGAATCATAACACACTCTCAGAACACATGCTTTTCCATTTTCATCTGATTTCAAGGTCGTTTCTTTCCTGGAAGAAGACGTGGAGGTGTACAGGGTGCAATCAGAAGACGCAGACTTCCTTCTCCCCATATGTTGTTTTTAGGCCCCTGGTTTCAGTTTAATTATGTTTTCATTATGCGATCATTATTGAAGTGTAAACAGGAAACAGCCTGAAGCCTACATGCTGCTTGATTAGACGATTATGATGATTTTTCATCTATGTTGATGTTACAAACACAAACACTGAGCAGGTGAAGCTAACACCTTAACTCACCTTTATTAATGACCTTGCTGACACTCGAACGCCTCGTTCTGCAGCTGCTAAAGAGCATTTAATTCAGTTCAGTGAGTCCCAGATTCATCAGGAGCTCGAAGCTGAATTCCTGAAGCAGAGTGTGAAACATGAAGACAGAAACGGTGACACAAGTAAAGACTCAAATAATCCAGTCAGAGGAACGGGAGTGTGTGTGTGTGTGTGTGTGTGTGTGTGTGTGTGTGTGTGTGTGTGTGTGTGTGTGTGTGCGTGCGTGTGCGCACGCACTGGTCAGCGCTCTGAGTGTCTTGTTGTGGTGTTTTGGGTCCCCAATGGTCCTCGCGGGTCCTCGGTCTTATAACTTGCCCGCTAATCCGCTCGCTGTCCTCGCTCTGTCTGCAGAGCAGCCTTCATATTGTGCCTTTACCACGTGGCGTGTTTGTGATATCATTGGTGATGTAAACTGGAGAAGCTGAGGACTCAAAATCGCTGAGCACTCAGCACTTTTTCTGCTCTGGGTCCACACATGTAAAATCAACTACACTATGAAATAAGAGGAAACACCGCGAGGCACCATGTGGGCGACACAGTTCCTCACCACAGCCAACGATGTGCTGGGTTAATCTGAGATTGTGTGGGTGGAAGGTATCAGAACCTGAAGGTCACAGAAAGACGTTCTGAATTTTTAAATATGTGTGGACTTTTGACCTTTGAGAAGTCAGTCATACCACAGGAGCACTGTGTTGTGGCACTTTGGTGGCAGCATGCCATAAATGAAGTCATTTTATTTGCGATCAATGGTGTGATGACGACGGGATGCTCAATAAAGTGCGTTATTTAGATGGAAGAGAAAAACTCAGGGGCTAGGATGAAGATGCTGCGATGGAGTGATGAGCTCAGCGGGAGGTGATCATATGGAGCTCCTTGCTCTCACACTGCAGAATTACTTGTTGTTCCGAGAGCATTTAAAAGTAGAATGGGAGGCCCCTCTTCCCGGGAACCAGCTTCCAGTTTGGATTCAGGAGACAGACACTATCTCTGCTTTTAAGATGAGGCTTGAAACTTTCCTTTTTGATAAAGCATATAGATAAAGCTGGATCAGGTGATCCTGAATCCTACCTTAGTTATGCTGCAATAGACTTAGGCACTGACATGAGCTCCTGCTGTTCAATCAAAGACGGACGACGAAGCTTTAATTCTACAGTTTCTGTGACAGAATGTCTCTGTAGGGGTGATTTATCCCCTCTCACTTGATTATTTTGATGTAATTTCTGCCTCCGTCCCCCTTGTGTGTCTCATTTGTGCAGGTTTGTTTCTGTTGTCTGTGAACATGATGGTCATCTAACTGTCTTTTGCTGAATGACCTTGAACCTGTGCCAGTGTTTGTGCTGTATCCGTCCACCTGACTGTGCTTCTGGTTGTCTGAACTCTTCATTTCTTCTGCGTTGCATCAGAGCAGCGCTGCAGCTTGCTGTTGTTCCTCTGCAGAGTGAAATCTTGCCGCACTTTGATGGCTTGTGTTTCCTCTCTGTGAGTCGGTTTGTGTTGCTGTTGTGTCTCAGTGTGAAATAAATCCAGTGTGGCTTTGAGCTGCTGTTCACGGATGAAGTGAAAACCTCCACAAACACAAACATCTCTTTACTCTTTAGAAAGTCTTTGATCAGAGAGGATTATCCAGCCGTCTATCTGCCGTCGCTCTCTGACTTCTCCACGTTCTGCACGCTGACATCAGCTGCTGCTGCTGCTTTACACCAGCCTCTGCTCCCTGATGGACAGATGAAGATAAACAACAGAACGAATGGCATGGAAATGAGCTGCTCTGCAATTTGTTTCACAGCAAGAAAAAGCAACAGCACAAAAACATCCAGACAAAACCCACTAGGAGATAAAGAAGAAGAAGAAGAAAAGGTCCAAACAGAGAAGAAGCTTCTCTCTGACCAATCAGAAGATGAGTTACTGTTTGTGGATGCCGTCCTCTGGGCTAAAGAGGAGAGGGACCATCAAGCTCACAGCTCAAAGCATGCATTAGTGCACATGGGAGGCGTAACTGGACATCTGTGAGGACTCCATGAGGCTGAAGCACATCTGCAGGTTTAAGAGCAAAGTCTACCATCCAGGCCCCGTATGATTAATTTACAATCTCTCTGATTTCATACAATGAGCTCAGACTTCAGTAGCATGACTCCATAACTGACCTGAATAGTCCAGACCATCGCCCACTGAAACATCTACCACAACAGAAACATCTGGCTTCAACCAGGAGCAGCTGGTCTTCTAACTTAAACCCTGGAAAACTTTATTTAAGCAACCTGCTGGGAAAAAAAACTTTATTTAAACATAACGAGCATGAGCAGAAACATTTCTCTGGCTCGTGATTTGAATTGTTTTACGATAAAGACGTTTACAGCAAGTGAGCATGTAGAAAGCCATCAAGCCACCATCAAACCTTCCACTGTAACACAGCAGCTGCTTGCTGTCAGCTGATTGAACTTAAATTTTCAGTAAAAAGCTGAGAATGGCAGCAGCTGTTCTCCCAGCTGTCCTCCCCCGCCCCGGTCACGCTTCCTGCTGACGAAGGTGAATGTGAACAGGTGAAGGCTGCTGCTGCACACTGATGGAACGTGTCTGCTCATTAACATCATTCAGACGTTTTCATCAGCAAGCATGATTTCAAAGGTTTTCCCTCCTCTCAGCTGAAGCAGATCTTCTGCTGCTGGGCGTCTCGTTAAAGAAAACCTCTGAGATTAATGGTAGCAGAGCAGAGGACAAATTTTGTAACAACAACAACAAATAAATTCTACATCATACTAAACATGAAATCATCTGTTATGTGAGGCTAAACTCACTTTTGATCCTGGGGCGAGACATCACAGTTTCTTTCTGAATAGCGAGATGAACCTAGCTCTGAGTCATGCTTGTGGGCTCCACACAGAAAGTCCAGTTGTGAAGCACCAGCTTCGCTACTACGTTCAGGGAAGCACTGACACTTTTCCAAAGTGTCATGTGACCAGGAAGTGAACCCTTGTTTGGTGTGAGAGTGTCACGGGTCCAAACTGCTGGGGTTAACAGGGCCGACGCCATACTGAGAGGTCATCACAGAGGGTCAGAGGTGAATGTTTCTGTCAGATTTCAGTTGTTTGTAGGTGTCTGAAGGTCACTCTCAGGTGAGTTTTCAGGTGTCTGAGCTTTCTGTGATGACTGAACTCGAGTCTCCTTCCTGCAGATTTGGAGTGAAGCTGATTCAGAGAGCAGACTGCCTGATTAGGTTGGCCCTGTGTCGTGTTTCAGCAGAGAAACTGGGAGTCAAACTATGTCTGCCTTATTCTCTGAAACTCTGGATGGAAAAGAGGAAGTGCTTTCGTTCTCCTCACCGCAGTAATCTGAGCTTTCGTCACTCATTGATTGCAGCTCGTTTTCTTCCTGCTGTTGTCGAGCCAAGTGGCGACAAGAAGGATCTCACCTGCACCATCATCAGATTTGTCGAGCCCAGCGGCAGGAAGCTCCTTGATCAGCTGGCTGGATGTGCGGAGTCAGCCGTCACCTTCACCTGCTGAGAGTCTGAGTCGATAACGTGCTGCACCTAACGTGCTGCAGGCAACGGCAACAGCGTGACCTCCAGCGGGAAGTCGGCTGACCGACAGCTCAACGTGGCCTGAGCTTGACTCTGACTGCCGTCACTGCGCTGAGCCATTTGTCATTGCAGCTGAAAGGGCATGCTCAGTTTTTACAGTGTGACGTGTGATGTCTGCAGATCAGACAAAATCTCAGGTGGGGGCCCACTACGGCCCACAGTCTCCCTAACTCTAACCACGGCCGTCACATGACTGTTTCTGAAAGTATAGGCGGCAGGACGTAGAGCAGGTCAGAAGATCGGTGGTTTGATCTGCATGCCAAATGTTCTGAGGCACAATACTAACCCCAAGTCACTCGATGAGGCATCCACCAGAGTGTTTGTGATTGTTAGAAAGCACTTACACAGAAAAAGCACAGAAAAAGGTGCTTGTATGAACTGATGTGAATGAGGCAAGTAGGATAAAGTGCTTTGAGAGCTCAGGTAAAGTAGAAAAGCACTGTACAAGAACCAGGCCATTTTACTTTCTGCACATTGTTGCCGGCTCTGAGCTTGATGTCTTCTTCTGAGGCGTTTACACGCTGTGAAGAACTCATCACAAAGAATTTAAACAGAATGAATTTTATTTTGGAATCGGTCCTCAGACTTGGACATTTCAGCAAATCATGTTTCATTGAAATCAGACAGATAAAAAAAAACACACTTTTTTTGCTGATGATGATGTCACTGAAAACCAACTCCATTCGTTCAACAGCTGAAATTGTTCTATTTGGAAAATCCCATCAGTTTCCATGATTTTTTTCAGAATGCATCTAGTAAGTCACATCAGGGTTAGCTCAAGGGTTATCCACCCTGAAGTCAGTTTTCTCTGATGTTCTTCGGTGTTCCATTCTCAGAAGAAGAAAAAACAGAGGGCCTTTCAACACTCGTTGTCTTTTCCCTCAAATGAAGTAAAATCAATCAATTGGGCAGCCCCCTTTTGATATTCTGCTTCAAAATAAACTCACCTCTGAGCCCCACCACGACCATCATCATCATCATGGTTTCTTTCACATTTTCTCCAAGTTCTTTCATTGTCCAGAATTTCTCCGAATCTTTTTTCTGGCCATTCCTTCTGCATTGGTGCTGCAACATCTGCTTCCCTCAAATGAATCCCTGACCAGTTAATCAAGCTCATGTGCTGCTGGTCATCACAAACCTACTAATTATACATTCGCAGCAATGCTTCATAATGCTCAATTTTCGGTTCTTCAAGAGGATGCCTTAATTGGGGATCTGCCCAGCCCAGGAGCCACTGCCAGTCCCCTCTAAGGCCTTTCCCAAATCACAACATGAGTTCACTTTCCCTCATCCACCATCATCAATTGTAACTGAAGATATGGTCTCAGCTAGTGACTTACTTAGACATAGATCCTCCCATGCTTTATGTGGCATATCGGGCGGCAAACGAACGCCACCAGGCTCGATCTTGTGCCCGGGCTTCAGCGTCTTCCAACGATATATTCGATGTCTTTAGGTCTTGATAGAATGACCTTCGCCAGGTGTTGCGGGGACGTCCTCGTGGTCGTTTGACGCCCAGGGGTTGCCAGTGCATCGCTGTTTTTGGAATGTGTGCGTCATCCATGCGGAGGATATGGCCGGCCAGTTGGAGCCTGTTGCGTGCAACGATGTTGTGAAGTTTGACTGTGCCGCTCCTTCGCAGGATCTCCTCGTTGGTGATGTGGTCGATGTAGCGGATCCTCAGAATCCGGCGGAGACATCGCTGCTGAAAGACGTCGAGCTTGGTGTTGATGCAGGCCCTGAACCATTAGTTCACTCAGCTAGTGAACTAATGGTTAAATGCAGAGAGGTGTATAAACACAGATTAAGTGAAGAAAAAACACCATCATGGGAATCCCCCAGCATCCTACACCTATTGCAGCATAACTAAGGCAGGATTCAGGATCACCTGATCCAGCCCTAACTATATGCTTTATCCAAAGGGAAAGTTTCAAGCCTAATCATAAAAGTAGCGATAGTGTCTGTGTCCTGAAACTGATTGACTTCCTGACTTGGTTAGATGTTGTGAAGATGTTTTTCTAATCATGGAAATTATTCTGTTATCTTTAGTGTCTCCTGTTCTCTGAGGTCTGTTGCTGTTGGTAAGATGCTCAGTGTATTCATTCTTTTTGCTGACTTGGGCTCTCCTAAAGTTTCTGCTCTGCTGTTGGACTATCTTGCGTTTCCAGGGTAGTGATGGCTTCAACAGCATCTCTGTGGACCTCGTGCTGAGAGTTTCAGTAAGAAGCAACCAAATACAGGTTCAACACTTGGAATCCACTACAGATCTTTCATTATGAAATAGAACGATCATACCGCGAAACTGTTTGTGAGTCAAAATTACCTTTACCTTTGAGCCTTTGCTGTGACTGGCATGGAGATTACCAGTGACTGTGTTAAAGTGAAGCCCAGATTAAACTGATAGTCTTAGGAACAACAATAAATTAAATAATTTTATTAAAAGAGAGAATTACGGATGTGTCATTGTACTCAAAGACATTTTACAAACAGATGCTTCACTTTAGATTTTTGGGATCATAGCTCTGCCTCCTTTCCTCCCCATCATCTGAGCACTTGGTTTGGCAGCTGCATGGAGTTGGTTCGGATTAAGCTGGAGGCCATGGTTTACATCACTGCATACATCTGCTGAATGCTCTAATTTCCCAGCAGCCCTAGCACCGACTCTCCTATATCATCTTCCTGTCCGTCCTCAAGCTCTGATTGGGCAGAATAACCACAGTGCTGGCTGTATGTTCAATGACAGTCACAAGTGGTGGCTGGTCCTACAGTCACAATAGCACTGGCCCGGTTCAGGATCAGTCGTGCTGTTCTGGGCGAGTTTTCCTGGCTGAGAGCTGACTGGTTGTTGTGGAGCACTGGATCCAGATGATTGTTCAACTTTGAAGAGACATCCTCCCTGAGATTGCAGCAGCGTAGCTTTTTTGTGGAAACCTCAGAGAGCGCAGTTAAAAGAGAGAAACGAGAGAAAAATCATATATTTTCCATTGATGAGCTTTGAAGCTGCTGCACTCGCTTGTCTGTCTGCTGGCAATTAAATTCTGTTAATGAAAAGATTAATATTTCCACACAGAGAGAAAGAGTTCACAGAGGGAGGAGGGTATGAAGGGTGAGGAAGAGGAGGGTAAGAAAGGGGGGTAGGAGTAAGGGGCGAGGAGGAGGAGGCTGATCAGAAGTTGAGCAGAGAGAACAGAACAGATTTCATTATCAACCTCTTCAGCTGCTGCTGGACTTTAATAGAAGAAGTGTGTGTGTGTGTGTGTGTGTGTGTGTGTGTGTGTGTGTGTGTGTGTGTGTGTGTGTGTGTGTGTGTGTGTGTGTGTGTGTGGTGTGTGTGTGTGTGTACGGGTTCTTACTATCTCAGTGGGGACCAACAGCCCTCGTGAGGACCAAAATCCAGGTCTCCATGGGGTTGGAGGCATTTTTCATACTCAAAATGTGGTTTTAGTGTCAGAGTTACAATTAGTTATGGTTAGGTTTAGGGTAAGGGTTAGGGTTAGGCATTCATTTTTGATGGTTAGGGTAAGCGGCTAGGGAAAGCATTATGTCAATGGGATGTCCCCATGAGACAGCAAATCAGTGTGTGTGAGTGAGGGGATTTGTGGGGGTTTCCGTCTGATGGCGTCAGCCAATCTGAAAGCTGAAGAAAATAATGAACCAATTCTCAAACTGTCTGAGCACAGACCTGAACTGTCTGTCTGTGTGTGTCTCTGTGTGTTGGGGATATTTGGCATGCAGACTAGAGGCACAGACACACACACACACACACACACACACACACACGCACACATGCTTGCATACATATACTTATATTAATGCTATATATATATATATATATATATATATATATATATATATATATATATATATATATAGCATTGTACGTCAACCATTTTCCCCAGTCCTTCAAAAAGCGTTCTTCCTTTAATTTCAGTTTATATGTAAGGTTCTCCATCTCCATAATGTCCTCCACAATTGCTACCCACTGCTGCTTTCCTGGTGTTTCTGTCTTAAGCCAGTTTTTGGTGAGGGCCTTCTTTGCTGCCAAAAGGAGAATCTTAGCCAGGTAACAATCCTTTACATCTACAGTACCTTCCAAGTACCCTAGATACAAAACAAGGCAGGTTCTAGGAATAATATAACCTAATATATCACAGAGAGCCGAGTGAATTTTAACCCAGAAAGTGTGAATTTTTCTGCATTTCCAGAAAATGTGTGTATGGTCTGGTTCATCCCATCCACACAGCCTCCAACATTGTTGTTGTGTATTGGTTTGTTTATTTTTAATCTTAGGTGTAATAAAATAGCGAATTTGATTTTTCTAGATGAATTCTCTCCACCTCAATGAGTGAGTTGTATTCTTATGTTCTTTCCATGTTTCATACCACACCCTCTCAGTGATTTCTTCACTCAGCTCTCTTTCCCATTTTACTTTAACATATACAGTTGATTCCTGTCTTGATTCCATCAAACATTTGTATAGGGTAGACACTGATTTTGGAATAACACTTTTATATGCCAGTATAATTATTTTTATAATAGGATGGATTTTGTCTTCCTCTATTTTTATGTTTTTATTAAAGTAATCTCTCACCTGTAAGTATCTGAAAAAATCCTTGTTTTTTAAGTTGTATTCCCGTTTTAATTCTTCAAAACTTTTAATTTCTCCTTTTTTGATTAATAAACAAATTGCTGTGATTCCCTTTTCATTCCAATTTTTAAAACCAAGATCCAATTTTCCTGGTCTAAATTCTTCATTGAAGGCTATCCATTTTAGCAAACCAAGCTCTTTGCCAATCCTGAACTCCTTTACTGTATCATACCATACATTTAATGTAAAGGATATTATCGGGTTCCTATCTTGGTCTTTAGTTACGTATTCAGGGGTCTTTTTCATACCCATGTTTGTTTGAATTGGGACATTGAGTGTGGAGAGCTCCACATCCTTCCAGCGAGCCCCGTAATCATCACTACACCAATATGTTATCTGGCGTATCTGTGCAGCACGAAAATATTCTTTTAAATTAGGAAGCGACATTCCTCCTTTCTCCTTAGTAAGCTGTAAAGTAGTGTATCGTACCCTTGGCCGCTTGCCTTCCCAGACAAATCTAGATATATACTTATCCCATTCTGAGAATTGGGGTTGAGGAATAAATATAGCAATCGTGGTAAGATATTCATCTTTATCACATTTATCCTGTCACTAAATCCTAACGGATATGTATTCCATCTTTCCATATCCTGCCTTATCCTGTAATTTATATGTCCACAGTTACTTTGATATAGTTTGGCATAGTTTTTGGTTATATTTATACCTAAATATTTAAGGGTTTTTGCCTCCCACTTTATTTCCCATTCCTTAAGATTTTGAGTTGGTATACAATTAAACATTAGAACTTGAGTTTTAAGTATATTTACTTTGTAGCCAGAAAGCGTACCAAATTTTCCTAACATTTCTGTAAGCTGCATAAAAGAGTTTGTGGGGTTTTTGAGGGCTATCAACACGTCATCAGCAAACAGACTAATTACATGCTCTTGTCTATTGATTTCTATTCCTGTTATTAGGGCGTCTTGTCTAATCATTTGTGCCAATGGCTCAATATACAAGGCGAATAAGGTTGGACTTAAACAGCAACCCTGTCTAGTTCCTCTCTCTAGTTGGAATGTCTTTGTCAATGAGCCGTTAACTTTTAGTCTTGCAGTCGGTTTGTCATAGAGAGATTTAATACATTGGATTGATTTCGTAGTGAACCCAAACTTTGCCATGGTTAGGTACAGGAAGTCCCAGCTGACTCGATCGAAGGCTTTTTCTGTGTCTAAACTTATCAATGCAGCCGGTAGCTTGTCTTTATGTATGTGTAGGGTCCTTCTAATATTGTCTTGTGCCTGTCTATTTTTGACAAAACCTGCTTGGTCCTCATCTATCAGGTCTGGTATAAACGACTGGAGCCTATTTGATAGGATTGTAGTATAGATTTTATAATCAACATTCAACACCGATATAGGCCTGTAATTTTGGCAGTATTCTCTTTGTTTTTGTGGTTTTGGCAGCACCGTGATAATTGCCTCCCTCCAAGAGGGGGGAATCACATGTTTAGTGTGAGTCCAATTAAGAGTCTGGTGGAGTAAGGGTATCAATTCTTTTCCACATTTCTTGTACCATTCGGCAGGAAACCCATCACTGCCTGGTGCCTTGTTTGTTCGTAATTTTCCAATCGCTTTCTGAATCTCCTCTATCGTTATTGGTGCCGTCATGCGATCATTTTGTATTGTTCCAATAGAGGGTAGATCTAAGGAGTCTAAAAATGTTTTAATATCATTTAGGCCATTATTAGTAGGTGCATTTTGTAGATACAGGTCCTTATAATAATCGGTAAAGATACTTTCTATCTCTTCTAGGTTATGTGTCATTTGTCTTAGAATTATACAATTTGTTGACTGTTGTTTCTGCTTGTTGTTTTTTTAAACGTCTTGCCAATAGCCGTGCAGCTTTAGGGCCTGATTCATAGTAGCTCTGTTTTACATATCTTGCTTTTACTTCCATTTCATATAAGAGTAAATTATTAATTTTCTTCTTAATATCTTTCATTTGTTGTTGTATCTTGACATCTACCTTGCGTTTGTGTTTATTCTCCAATTGTGACAATTCATCCACATATTCATTATATTGCTTCATTCTTTCTCTTTTAAGGTTACTTGATATTGCGATTAGTTTCCCACGTATAACTGCCTTCAAACAGTCCCATAGAATAATTGGATCGGTTTCACCATTGTCATTTTCTTCTAAATAAGTTTTGACATCTTTTTGTATTTGTTCTACCACAGATTTATTGTTTAATAGCCCCACATTTAATCTCCATATTGTGTTTTTTGGTCTACCTTTAAGATAGATTTTTAAGTAGATAGCACTATGGTCCGACACATCTGCCACTCCAATCCAACAATCTGTTATTATATCTCTATTCCCTTTTTCCATAAAGAAGTAGTCTATTCTTGAATATACATAATGTGTTGCTGAATAATGACTATAATTCCTCTGTAGCGGATGCAAAGCTCTCCAGACATCAAAATAGTTAGTGTCTTCCAATGTATATCTTACTAATTTTGGAATTGAATTTTTATTTTTCTTCAGGCTGGTTGTGTCCAAGTCACTATCTAATATCACATTAAAATCTCCTCCACATATGCATATACCTTCTGCTTCTAGCACAAGAATATCAAAAATCAATTTAAAGAATTCCTTATTACTCTCAGGGGGTGCATACACATTCATCAATGTGACCATTGTTTGATTAATCACACCCTTGACAACGTTGTATCCTCTCGCTTGCAGGTCGTTAGCAGCCTCCTCCGCGTTGCCATAAGTTTTCACTCCATTTGGCCAGTGGATTCGCATCTTGCTGAGAGGAGTCTGGAAGCGGATGCCTTCCTTCTTTAATATCTTTTTGATATTCACGTACGCTTTACGTTCTTGCACCATTCTCGCCGAGTAGTCGTGGTCAAAATAAACCCTGCTTCTGTCCAGAGTGACCATTTTCTTTTCCCATGCCTTTTTAAGTATCATCTCTTTAGTTGTGAATTGTTGGAAATTGACAACGACTGACCTTGGGGGGAGACCCGCTGCCGGTTTCGGGGTTAATGCTCGGTGTGCGCGTTGAATCTGGAGGTTGATGTTAATATTAAGCTCCTCTCTGAGCCAGGCTTCCAGAAACTGGGTCAGCGATTCTGCCTTAGATTCGGCTCCCTCTTGTATTCCTTTTTTTTTTTTTTTTTTTCTTTTTTGGCCTGTCCCGTTTGGCTCTTTTGCCATCAGAATTGTTGTCTAAAGGCAAAGAAAGATGCCCAACGGATTTACTTTACCAAACTGACCATCCCAGCCTTGCCGTAATGGTCCATTTGATTCACCTTTTATTGTTTATTTTATTTTCACTTACTGAATACGGGACAGACTTGACTGGGGGAAAGAAGGGGAGAAAGAAAGAGGGAAAGAGAAACAGCTGAGAAGAGGGACGGGGGAGAAGGGCAAAAGACAAAAACCAACAGAACGGGCAGAGAAAAAAAAATGCATATATCAATCACCTGGATCACCTGCTGAGAAAGAAAAAAGAAAGCAAGCAGAAGAGAACAAGAGTAATAGAATAAACAACATCACAATAATATATGGGAATATGACAGTAAATACTAAATGTTAAACATTATTGTGCAGCACATAAGATCAACAGAACACAGTGTGCTTTGAGGTAGGAGCCAAAAAGGGTGTAGTTTGTGGGTGTGATCACCCGTGTGTACACCTGTGAGCATGGACGCGCTTGTTTTTTGTTTTTTAAAAGGTTCCTTCATGTAATAATCTGCTAGAGGGTGTGGGGGGGCCACAGCCCCGTCCTCCAGGGTGTGAAGCAGGTGTGGAGGAGATCAAAACTCCAGACATCCAGAGGCCCCCAGAACACAAGAGACCAAGGAAGACCAACAGAGGGGCAGCTGCGCCACTGTCCCGGAAAGAGCTGAGGAGAGTCCCAGATGAGGGCTCACTCAGCAGCCGCGGAGCAGAAGTCAGGGGGAGTTGCAGTGACGCGCCCGTGAGCTCCGCCGGCAGCCAGCCGCGCCTGAGTGACCGAGCCCCAGGCCGAGAGGCCGGGGGCACCCCACCTCCGAAGTGGCCCGAGCGAGCCCCAGGCTCCAGGCCCCGACAAGCGGCCGCCAAGGAGTGAGCCGGTGTGTACCTGGACGCCCATCCCCGGACACAAAGAACCACCAACGCACCGATGTCTGAGGGGGTCCGCCACTGGCAGGGGAAGTGGTGGTAGGGGGAGATAGGCCTCCAAACCTTGGAGGGCCTGAGATGTCCCCAGAGAGGTGGCGCCTGACACCCAACCTGACATATAGACACAGACATACAGGCACACACAGATACAAACATCCATTCCCACCCTCATGCTCTCATATGCACTTACTCCACACTCAACCAACGTGGAGACAGACATAAAGAGACGTTGTACACACGATCACACTCCCCAAGCGTACTCTACAAACCGGGTCTAGGTGCCCCCGCCCCTGGAGGGGGGAACTGCACCCAGACCCAGGTGGTGTTTCCCTTTTCCCTGCGGTGGGGGGAGGCAGACCGCCCCGACTCCGCAGCAGCAGGAAGGCTCCACACTCCAGACCGCAGTCGGACGGCCAACTCCTCCTCCTAGCCCCCCTGCTCCAGCAGGTCGCAGAGAATGGGGGTGAGAGAAGACTCCAAACCTCCCTCCACCCGCTCATTGTAATGTTGATGCATGTGTGTTCTAAGGTGCATTTAAAACCCAGGAGGGCTTGGAGCTACCTGCCAGAGAGCAGCAGGTAAGCGCATGGTCCCTCCTGCTAGCCCTCAATGTCTACGTGTATTTAAAATTGAGAGGTGGGCAACGATGCCAGGGGTGGGGTGTACACCCTGATGGTACTTTGGACTCCGTGTATCGTTCCCACCCCCAAGATCCTATATGTATGTGTAATGAGAGTGTGAATAATGTGAATGTCTAAGTTGTGGGATAAAATTGAGGCAGAGGCAGCCAGAAGGGGACAGAGGGGGGGGTAGCCTCCTCTGCACCCTGGTGACATACCCCTACTCCAAGGCCCTGCATGTGTGGGTGGTTGTGGTGGAGCGGGAAGAGGGAGGCAGCTGGAGATGGGGAGGGAAGGAAGGGAGGGGCAAGTGACCCCTCCCTGGGGCCAGCTCCCCCGCTGACCCCAGTAGGCACCCCCATACTCCGCGACCCGCCAGGGAAAGGGGGCCCAGGCCCATCCAGACCGGGCCCAGTGCAGCAGCGCCGCCCGGCCCCACAGAGCCCGGGACAGTCCACCCAACCCCACCACAGAGAAAACTGCACCCACCCCACCATCCACTCATCTTCCAGACTACATAAGACAATAAACACCCAGGCTGAGATCTTCCTCCACCTCTCCTGTATCTCCCCCTCCTGCAGAGGGAGCTCCTGAGGAGAGGAAAGCTCCTGCAAGATGTGACCATCCCCCCCACCAGTTGAAGAGCCCCCCAGGTGGCTCGACGCACCGGCGGCACCCTGCTCCAGGGCTGGGCCCCCATGCACCCACCCGCCCACAACCCCGGCAACACACCAACCAGGACCCAAGCCCCCGAGGCCCGGTCCGGGTCCCAGCCCAGAGGGTCCCTCTTGTATTCCGTAGATCCGCAGATTGTTAAGTCTGGATCGCAGTTCCAAGTCATCCAATTTGGTCATCATCGCTTTTTGTTCTCTCATTAGTTCTGTCAGGATTTGATTGGCCTCGTGGCTCCACGTCTCTATTTCTTCCGTGCGCGTCAGCGCAGCTTCTAATTTCCCTTCTTGTTCTTTAAGTTCTGTAGTCATGCTCTTAAACTTCTGGTCGATGTCTTCTTTGAATTTAGACAGTTCGTGTCTCATTTGGCCAGTAATTTCTTCTTTGAACGTCGTGAAGTCTGATTTCAATTCATTTTGGAGTGATTGAATTTGTTTGCTAATACAATCCAGTCCGTTTTGAAATGCGGCCATATTAGCTTCAGGTCCTCGTTGTTCGGATGTTTTATGTCTTTACCTTGGGTGTCCGTAGTTTTTTTATTCTTTGCTTTTGTCGTCCCTCCGCTCATCTTCCAAAGTTGTTTTGTCTCACGCTTCAATTCGTGTTTTAGCGGAGTTTATCTACTTGGCTTACGGGAGCTCTGTACTTATGCGACCATACTGCTCTACCGCCACACCAGAAGTCGTAATTCATTATTATCATGATTTCATAAATACTGCTTGTTTTGGTGGCACAATGGTCAGCATGGTGGCCTCACACCAGAAAGCGTTTGGTTTTGATTCCACAAGCCAGTTCTGTTTGTTTGTCCATGGGCTCTCTCCGAATTCTCCAGCTTCTTCCTACAGTTGAAAGACAGCAGGTCAGGTTACCTGATTCTGACCTGTGATAGGAGTTAATCAGAGACAATGGTCATCTGTCGCTGTGTGTTAGCCCTGCAACAGACTGGAGACTCAGCAGTTGGGATAGGCTCCACCACCAACAGTGTTGAAGTGGAGAAGTGAAAGATGGGTTGATCGATTAGAAGTGGATGAGTGGGTATCAGTCCAGCAGAGTTAGCTGTGTTTGCTCTCGGCTGCCTCTACACTTTGATCCTTTAGTCTGAGTCTGAGAGCAGGCAGGTTTCAGCTGGATGTAAAGAATTTCAAACTAGAACAATAAACTGATATTGAGGAGCTCTTCACATCCAAGGGAATGCTGTCTGAGGTTTTTTTAGATATTTAAGGGGCAGCTTCCCTTTTCTTCTGCCACACCAACCTGACTCTGCAAAGGAATTTTTTTGCTTATTGTAAATCTACAAATATCAGCCTTAAACCAGCGTCTCATCTGGAATTTATTCTTGCTCACATTCACTGAATCATTCATTCCCCCTTACACATTCCTCGGTGTCTGCAGAAATAAACCCTGGTTGGGAATCTCTGGCGTGTGCTGCATTTTGTGGTGTGATGGTATCTCTGCTGGAGTTTTTCATGTTGCTGGTTCTGAGAACTGATGAAGAGCAGTGGTTTCATCCCCAGAGTTAAACTCTTTTCTGGATCCTCTCAGCCTGCAGATGTTTCCTCTTTGATCTGCCTCCTCTTCGTCAAATGAGGTGATGCTGCAGCAGTTAATGCATCTGTCACAGTACAGCTGAAATTTCACCTTGCCTCTCACCTCAGCCATCAGCTCACAGACCCAGAAACACTACAACTATCCACTCACCATCATCCCAAAGCCCGATGCCTTTTTTTAAAGAGCACCGTAATCACCAGGAGGCGTCACACATCATCAATAATTCAGACTGGATGAGAGTTTGACAGCATCAAAGAGGAAAACTCACAGGAAGTCAGATCAGTCTGAGCTGAGTGACAACAAAAAGCAGCTGAAAGCGTTACACAGCGAGGACAGAGGAAACTGGAGTGCAGTGTGGCAGCAACAGGAGACAAGCTTAAATCTTCACTGTGAGCTGCGGTCACAGAGTGATAATAGCAACATATAAATTAAATTATTTTACCAGAAAAACAGACAGCTGCAGGTCGAAGTCTGAAACCTTTTTAATGTTTCATTTTTTTACCTTCTGTCAGGTTCCTGAGCTGATCAGATTAAAAATGTATCTGACAGTCAGTCATGTTAGGAGATGGAGTTTTGACAGAGTGTTGACAGCAAGCTCGTTTAAATCAGCTCTTTGTCTCAAGCTGTGCTCCTTCACGAGCTCTCTAAGAGGTAGAACACTTTAGGACGGCATCTCTCACTGGTTTGTTTTGTTTTGTGGAAGCTCCTGGTTAGAGCGTGCAGGAGGCAGGTCACATGAACGTTTTATGCTCGATACGTAATCCCAGAGTTAAATAGTCTGTGAGCATGTGCGGTACATTTATCAAAGAGAGAGTTCACAGTGAGATATTTAAGTTCTTGGAACAATAAAGTTTATTTAAATTTGTAGCCACAAGAAAAATAAAGTTTCTGTGTTTCCTCCTGATGATTATCAGGATCCTCAGATCCTCTGACTCCCAGAGTGTGAGGGATGATGACACTTTCCTGAAATCTGATTGGTCAGAGGAGCTAGTTTTGTCTCTGACTTCTCAGTTCCTAATTATTCGGATCCTACCCTCTGTCTCAGTCGTGTTGTCACATCTTCAGGTTTATATAAGTTACATCTTTCTTTGTGTTTTCATTTGTGCTCATCCAATCAGATGCTGCAAAATCATTGTGTGTGTACGTGTGTGTGTGTCTGCTGAGACTTACCTACCTGGCTGCTAAATTTTCCCAGCATGCAACAGCCCTTTAATTCCAGGTAAAAATCAGCTGACCATTGACCTCCACCCAGCCTCAGACATCAGCAGGTGGCGGCTGACCATTGACCTCCACCCAGCCTCAGACATCAGCAGGTGGCGGCACATGGAGCACCTCCTCCTGCTCGAAGCTGCTGACCCAGATCTGATCTGTTACCTGTTCCTGATGAGCTGGAGCCAGTGACATCCATCTGGCTGTGGGCCCATGTGATTGGTGGGGCAGTGATTACCTAATGTAGAATGTAAACAGCGACAGCGTGATGTACTCTGCAGCCGATGTGATGGATGTGGACTCGGCGAGAGCCAGGGGGACTGATTGATCCGTTTGTCCCCTTCAATCAGGCGCTGGATTCGGGTCTGCTGAGCTTTTAGTGAAATGAGGCCTCAGAATGAGACAGGAAGTTTCCCTGCCTCGCCAATAAACCTTGGAATAGATCAGAGCTCAGCGCTGCAGAGTGTAAGGACCAATGACTGTAGAAAACACTGGAGTGGAGCTGAAGACTGTGGGTTAAATGGGCAGAGCCATGACAGTGTAAAAGGAGGGGCTGATCTCAGAGCTGCACACATCAGCTGATGCGTCAGCTGATTTCCTTCCATAATTCTAATTCAATTCAGTTTTATTTATACATCGCAAAATCACAACAACAGTTGCCTCAAGGCGCTTTATATTGTAAGGTAGACCCTATAGCACAAAATACTTAGGTTAGTAAGATCCCACACCTCCAGACTCACTAACAGCTTCTTCCCCTGGGCCATTCGGACTGTTAAGGGTTGGGGTTAGGGTTAGGGGCAGGGGTGCCCACAGTCTGAGTAACCCCGATCACTCAGGCCACTCACATGCGGACTACTCAGTCTTCTTTTTCTTTGCACTGATTCCGAGCACTTTGCTTTCCACTGTGTGCCTTTGCTCTTGATTGTATATATTTGTCCTGTTTGTTATGTATGCCTGCTGTCTACTATTTATATTTTATTCCTGCACAGATGGCATGGAGCACACATAATTTTGTTGTTATTACAATAAAAGCCTATTCTACTCTATTCTACTCTATTCTATACTTCCTGTTGGATAATCTCACTTTACATTTGTCTGGAGCTTCTGGGGCTTTGGTTTCTATAGATAATTTCCCTCTTCAAACAACTGCACAGGGAGAGAATGTTTCCATAACATAACTCACCTGTATAAACTTTATTAAGGGGTGTGGCCTCTTTGATTGACAGGTGGATGGTGACACAGGTGGCTGTAGCTGCTAGCTGTTTGCTGTCTTCACCTGAACTGGACCTCTGGCCTGTGTTTGTTCTGTTTGAGCCTTTTGGAGTATTTTTAATAACATCATGTGGCCAATAATATGGCTGCTGTAAGGTTACTGTAGTAACAGACCATCCAAGAAAGCTGAGTTCGAGTTCTGATTGAAATTCTAGGATTTCTATCTCTGATGGTGTGTTCACACAAAGCATAAAGCCAAGTTTCAGCTTGTGTTAGTTCTGCGAATACAGGAAAAGTTTTGGATCAACACCCAATGTGAGAGCTCAATGTGAGAGAACACCAGGAGATGTCGCAGTGGCACCATCTTTTATATACAGTCTGTGATAGCATAAAAACCTCAGCAGACATTACTGGTCTGCAGTCTCACAGCATCTGGTTCAAACCTGCTTACAGAAAAGAGGTCAAAGGTGAACACTGTGCTCTTAAATCCAGTCCAGCATTGTTTGTGAGGTGCACTTTCTCATTTTTCCACTCTAATCTTTTTAAAAATCTCTGGATGAGCTGGAAACCTCACAAACTGAAAACAGCCTGACTTTCTATAATCTATCAGTGCACATTAAGCGCTTAGAAAAGCACAAAACTGAACGCTGACAGAACTTTACTACCCAGGACTGTGACCTGTACTGCTGTATTTTCATTCTGTGGCATTTGTACTTTTACTGCAGCAAAGCTCTAAATACTCCTCGGTGTTACTGCATCAGCTCATCTCTGGCTTGAATGTTGCGCAGCAGTCAGTGTGATTCAGGGCCTCAGACCAGGACCAACAGGAACACACCTAACATCACCGAGGGGGCGTTCACTGACAGCCAGCAGGGCTTCTTACTGCAGTGTACTGATACAGAACAATTTCTCTCAAATCCATCTTTAACACTTTTGGCTCGATGCTACAGAGCTCCGAGCCAAGCGCCGCTCCTCCAACTAAAACCTGTGACGGTTCTTGCAGTGGCACTCGGATAAATGTATTAAATCAAGCTGTAAACAGTTTAAACCAATCCACCTTTCAGCTCACTGTAATTCAGAAGAATGAGTTCATCTCTTGGTCGACTCAGCATTTTGTGACATGATAAATCTGTCGTCATGGACGAGCCAGCAACATTAGCACAGAGAGAGAGAGAGAGCTCGTTAGACTGATTGGCTCCATTTCTTTCACCAGAAAGAACAGAAAAATCAACTCTGTCATCTACTCAGTCGCTCTATTTAACCGCCATTATTTACAGTCACCACTGTCTGAACAGTTCCTGAACTGATGTTCCTGAATGCCTCTCTGTGAGGAACCCTGTGGTTAAAGCTTGTTGATGGTTCTTGCAGAAGGTGAACTGTTTCATGAAGCTTCATTGGTGTCTCAGTTCGAGCTCAGGTTGCTGTGTAGAACATTCACCTGCTGACTTTTTGTTTAATCAGGTCTCAGATCAGAGGGAGAAGTGATGCTGAAGATAAACTTGTCTCCTGAAATATGACCCAAAGAGACTCACCATTTCCTGTTTTATTTTTGCTAGTTCTACTTCCTGTCTATGTTCTGGTTTCCCATCAGGTCATTACTCTCCCAGTACACTTGCCTGCTCGACTGTCTCAGATTTTTCTTGTCTTTGTCATGTTGTCGTGTGTGAAAGGGTCGAGTTAGAAGCCGTTTAGTTTGAATGACATGTGAAATGATTGTGAGTGATGGTGGAGCGTATGAGGCAGAAATAAAAGACTTACACAGGTCAAAAGCCCAGTCTCCTTCCCTCACATCAGTGCAGATCAGTCGGTCAAACTGAAGAAGGACCCTCTGAGCTGAAGGTGATGATCAAGATGCCTCATCTAACAGCTATGGCTAGTGGCTGCAGAAATCAATAAAATGAACTGGACCTGTTGTGCACTTTTATTGCTAATCGTTGTGGTCGGGTGCAGCAGAAGTTTGTCGACCGCATGTCATCTCTCTGAAGGTCGGACTGGGGCCGCCGGCCTCTGTTTTCCTCCCAGTGCTGATGTGTTTCTGTTGTTGAACCACAATGCATTCAGGCTCCTCAGGACAAAGAGACAGGCTGCTGCAGCTCTGAGCGTAGCTGATAAAACATGCTTTAACGGAGCACGAAGCCCGGGGGAAACAGCGGGCTTTGTTTTAATCTGCGCTGCTGCCTTGGTTCGATCCGGGTGGGGGGACAGGGATCAGAGCCAACTGTTGAAAGCCCACTGGAGTTTCCCAGAGAGACAGAGGTCAGAGGGATCAAACTGTTTTCATCCCATGGCTTCATTCAGACAAGCCTGAAACACACAAAACTCTGATGTTCAGTTAAACACAACGTGAGCCTGAGAACATGAAAGGAGACTGAGCTGATACCTGGGTATCTTTTATATCAGCCTCATGGCATCTCCAGCATGCTGCCCTGAGAAGAGTCATCACATCCACCAAAACCTTACGATCGACTCAAAGTGAGGCAAATGTCTGCAGATTACAGGTAGGCTCGTCTGTCAACCTGTGATTGTTCTTTCTGGATTCTGTCAGTAACTTACAGACCAAACCAGATGAACTGTACTCTATCAGGTGTGTGATGAGGCTGACAACAGCAGGAACAAGAAGCTGTGTGGCTGTGAACTGAACCTGCTGCTGCTTTCTGGACTAAGTGAATTCAGCAAAATCTAAGCAGATAATTCACAACCTGCATTGCTGATTTCCAACCACTAGACACTATAGAGCTAACCACCTTCAAATATAAACTGATAAACTGGTTTCTTATGTTATTTTGGAAATATATTAAGTTCTTGTGCTATTTTTTAGTTAGAATTTAGTTGTCTTTAGTCTAGTTTAGGTTTCATCCATGTCCCTGTGTTTGTGAGTCTTTTCCTGTCTTCTGTGTCAGTCTGTCATGTGTTTCTTGTCTGCGTGTTTCATGTTGTCAAGCTTGTGCGTCATGTCAACGTCTCTCCATGTTTCCTGTTTTACTTCGAGAGTCTGGTGTTTCCATGTTCAGTGTGTTTTGTTTTACTTCCCCTGTGGCGTCACGTTCATTCGTGTCAGCTGTGTCTCCCCAGGTGTTCCCACTTCCCTCATTACCCTCTTGTGTATTTAAGTCTCCTTCTGTTCTTTGACGGGTCGTCTATTTATGTCACAGAATCTTTTTGTTTAAGTAAGTAAGTAGAATTTATTTATATAGCACATTTTCACAGATAAAAATCACAAAGTGCTTCACAATAAGATCAGACATACAAGTTAAAATTAATTAAAAGCCCGTTTGTATAAAAATGTCTTCAGCTGCTTTTTAAAGGAGTCAGTGGAGTCTAGACAGCGTAAAGACAACGGCAGAGAGTTCCACAGCCTAGGTGCCAGTGCCTGAAAAGCCCGATCCCCACGTGTTTTAAATCTAGTACGTGGGACCACCAGTAGCCTCTGACCTGAAGACCTAAGTGCTCGGGATGAAGCATGAGGTTTCAACAGGTCAGAGATATACTGGGGAGCTTCACCGTGCAGAGCTCTAAAAGTTACAACTAAAATTTTAAAATGAACCCTAAAATTTACTGGCAACCAATGAAGAGAAGCCAAAACTGGAGTAATGTGTGACCTCTTGTTTGTACCAGGTAAAAGTCTTGCCGCTGCATTCTGTACAGACTGAAGGCGATCCAGAGCTGATTTGTTGAGACATGTAAAAAGACCGTTACAATAATCCAAACGAGAAGAGATAAAAGCATGAATAATCATCTCAAGTTCTGCCTTTGACACCAGTAGTCTGAGTTTAGAAATGTTTCTTAAATGATAAAAACAGTTCTGGACAAGTTGTTTAGATTGTTTCTCAAGAGACATTGAACTGTCAAATATAACACCTAGGTTTCTGAGACTCGACTGAAATGAAGGGTCTAAAAAACTGATATGCTGCCTAATTTCTGAGAGCATGTGATCAGGTGCAATAATCAAAGTTTCTGTTTTATCTGCATTTAACTGAAGGAAATTGTCATTTAACCATTGTTTGATTTCTGACAGACAATTATTTAAACAAGACAATTTATAAAACTCAGAAGCTTTGAAAGAACAGTACAACTGAATGTCATCAGCATAGAGATGAAATATTGTAACATCTGATAATTTGGCCTAGAGGGAGTATATACAGCAAAAAGAGAATAGGACCTAAAACAGATCCTTGAGGTACCCCAGAAGGCAGAACTGATGTTTCCCACAACACATGATTCATACAGACAGTAAAGGATCTCTCAGATAGATACGACATAAACCATTTTAAAACAACACCAGTAATCCCAAACAAGTCCTTCAGCCTATTTATCATGATGCTGTGATCAACAGTATCAAAAGCAGAGCTGAGATCCAACATAACCAGAACAGTGTACTCTCCAGTGTCTGCTGCCATCAGAATGTCACTAGACACTTTAAGCAAAGCAGTTTCAGTGGAGTGCAATTTGCGGAAACCAGACTGGAAAATGTCCAGATATTGGCCTGTAACTGCTTGGAAGAGATGGGTCCAAATTTGGTTTCTTTAATATTGGTTCAACAATAGCTTGTTTAAAATAGCTGGGAACTGAGCCAGTATAAAGAGAAGTATTAATTATTTCCAGAATACAGGGGCCAATAGAGTCAAACACACTAATGAAAAATGATGGAGGAAGTACATCAAGGTGGCTTGAAGTCAGTTTCATTCAACCAAGCAGAGCACTGATGTCCTGTAAGGTAACAGGAGTAAAAGAGGACCAGATATCAGAGGTAAGCAACGTGTCAGTGTGATACTGAGAGGATGATGGAGAAATATTAGACCTGACAGCAGCAACCTTATTAACAAGATAGTTTAAAAAGTCATTACAATCACATTTAGTATAGACTGGTACACGAGGAATGTCAGGAGAGACAATGTTTTTAATTGTATCAAACAATACTCTGGGATTTTTCTTTTTTGAAGCTATTAGATTAGCAAAATATTCCGTTCTGGCATTTTTTATCATGTCGTTAAGTGAGAAAATTGATTCCTTGAGATGTACCTTATGGACCTCAAGCTTGGAAGCCTTCCATAAACATTCTAATCTGCGACAATATCTCCTAAAATTTCAAATATTTTCATTTATCCAAGGACAGAAATTTGAAGAATGGACAACATTTAGTTTCAGAGGTGCCACCGTATCTAAAATAGATTTACATTGATTGTTAAAAGACAAAATAAGTGAATCGATATCATTTTGAGCCATTCAAGGGACAAACATGGCAGAGAACCTTCTAGCAGCATCCTGGTTTATAATCCGCCTTTGGATCATCAATTTAGGAGGTGAAGGATCCACGTAAAATGACAAATTAAAGAATATACAACTATGGTCACTCACATGGACATCTTCCACACATACATCATGTATATTTAAACCCAGGGAGAAAACACGATCAAGAGTGTGGCCCTTTGTATGTGTGGGGCCGGAAACATGCTGCTTAAAGTTAAAAGACTCAGTGATAGTGATGAGCTCATCAGCAGTGTTACAGGAAGTGTCATCAATATGAAGGTTTAAGTCTCCCAATATTACAACCTTCTCCAGTTTAATGATCAATGTCAGAAGGTCGTTAAATTCAGTTAGAAAGGCCCCAGCAGGTCCAGGAGGTCAATAGATTAAAATACAGTAAAAGGTTTTCAGAGAACCCACCTTCATCATCTGTGACTCAAATGAAGAAAAGAAGCCCGAGGTCATCAGTTTGCATATGAGTCTGTCCTGGTAAACAGCAGCAAGTCCTCCACCACGTCCTAAAAGACGCGGAGTTCCAATGAGAGAACAGCCAGACGGGCAGATTTCATTTAAGTGGACAGCAAAATAATCCTTATTTTGCTGCCACGTCTCAGTCAGACACATAAAATCTAGAGACTCTTTAATAAAAAAAAATCATTTAGAATAAATGATTTGTTCATTATAGAGCGAACGTTGGACCTGGACGCCGGCCCTCGTTCCTCTTTTTCGTCTCTTGAGGGTAGAAATGCCGCGGGTTGTTCACAGTAGCACGCAATCAGGTGAGGAACACACCAGAGGAGGAGGAAACGTTTTTCTGTAGCTGTCCCAGCTGTCACAGTAGCTCTCCATTGTGTCTTTAATGTTTAACAGTGTATCCCGATCATAAATTAAAGCAGCAGAAGCAAAGTCAGAATACAAAAGAGCAAAAATTATATTGCAAACAACAAGTGACGACAGTGAAAAACTACACTGTCGCCTCCAATGAGCTGTAGCAGTGGCGGCAAAGCCAAACACAGGCGCCAATGCTGCTCCACGTCTAAGTACTGATGTGTCAACACTGATATAATACAGTATAAACCTATAACCTAAACTGTATAAACAGTTTATACTCACGTCAGATTTAGTTTTCTTTACGTTCATGTTTCACATGTTCCTGTTCAATTTCATATTCTTGTTTCATGTTCTAAATGTCATAGTCGTTTAGCTGCTCCCAGTGTAGGTTTAGTTTAGTTTTTACCTCGTTTTTCCTTAGCGGCGTGTCCCATTGTGACACTCTACTGATTTGTGTTGTTCTTTTGAGTCTACCACATCATTTTTACCCTGGTTTAAACTGTGTGATTATGGGTTAGGTGTAAGCACAATATAAAGTACTTGAAAATGTATTTCTGACATGTGTAAAAACATGTCTTTTATCCCCCAAAGCTAAAACTCTGCTTTGGCTGGCTGGAAAAAAGGCTGTCCTGAGCTTCATCACTCCTCTGGCCAGCTCTCGATGTTGCAGTGGGTCAATTCAGAATGCTAGAAAGATTTTTTTCCCCCATCCTCTCTGAAAGGACCAAGTTCAGGCTGGGTGTTCCTCATCAAAGTTTAATTTCTATGCTGATGATGCTCCTCTTTCTGCTGCACATGACAATCAATAACGCCTTCCTCGGTGAAACGCAGAATGATCTGAGACTCTCTCAGCAGCTCCTCTGTAAAGCGACCCGTCCTGCTTCCTGCTTTGTCGCTGTGGTGGATGCTTCTTGTTGAATCTGTTATGTTTAGCTTCAGTCAGATGTGGGTTTCTAATGTTTGGCTGTAAATGAACTCAGTTTGTGTTTCAGCTGTGAATCTTTCATCTCTGCTGTCTTTTTATTTCCTCGTTTTCATCTTTTATTCAGTGTGTGCTTTGATCTCATTTCTGTGTTTTATTGATTGACTTTGTTCAGACTCGGAGCAGCTGCATATCTCCATCACCTAAAACGTCACAGTTTTTCTTCCGCATTGCTGTTAACGCTCAGTTGAATAATGAAACATTCACATTGGTCTTAGCGACTCTTCGGTGAGCTTTAGCTTTCGAAACAGAAACTCCTCAGAGTTTGATGGTGTGTTTAAGGTCTCATCTGTGTTTCCTGTCAGGAGATGATCTCAGGTTTCACTCTGTAAATCAGAGAGGGTAGGTTTGTTCTTCTCGCAGTTCTCCTGTAGGATGACAAGTTATCATCCAAGCGGCTGGTCAGAAATGCCGGGATGGCCTCATTTAAGTCTGCAGGGAGCCGACAGCCTGACGGCTCCAAAATAACAAACAGACCTCAGAGTTAACACTTCAGCTTCACCAGCACCTGCACTGCCTGGAGAAAGGTGGAGAAGCTGCAGAGAGCTGCAGCTCCGTGCTGAAAAATACCACTTGTATCCAGGTGAGTCAGAAACACTGAGAATATGTCCACACTAAACGTTTTCGTTTGAAAACGTATCGTTTTCTCTCAGTTTTGACCTTCAGTCCACCCTGAGATGGAGTTTTTGGTCATGGAAAACGGAGGTGTTTGAAAACGCTCTCCAAAGCGGATACATTTGGTTTTTGCGTCACAGTGTGGACTGTGAACCTGGAGCTTTTCGAAAACAATGATGCATTTTAGTCATATGATGCAGTCATGTGACCAACTAAACTAAGATAGTGGAGAGCATTATACAGCAGTTGTTTTGTTTGGTCTCAATTTTGACAGTCCTATTGTCAGTCCATTTAAAAAACGTGGTTCTTTTCCTCGACATTTTGCCGCGACGTTTCTAAGAGGCAGAAAGTAAATAAACCGCAGACAGAAATGAGGCAGGCCGAATTGTCTTACGTTTCACGCATGCACAATACAGCAATGTAAGTGTTTTCTGTCGTTTCAGTGTGGATGAACAACTGTTCGGAAACAAAAAAAACCTGAAAACTATAGTGCGGACGCGGAGTGTTTTTAGACAAAAACGTTGTTTTGAATTTTATCTGGATTAGTGTAGACGTAGTCTGAAACACACTCGGCCAGTGTTAAGGTGTTTGAATACATTTATTTAGCACCTGGAGCTCAGCGTCAGGATCTCATTGGTGGTTGATGTCTCATGAGTTTTTCATGGTGCACCTGCAGGCTCAGCAGAAGATCAAAACTCGGGTCCAGGTTTATCCCAGATACGTTTGATCCCAGGCGAATGTCGTGGACAAATGTCTGAGTTAGAGGCGATGACGTTTATATTTAGTGTTTTTATTAAGTGTTCTTTCTCATATTGTGGTTTCTGTACTGAGATCACAAAATGTTCATGAAAGGAAGAACATCTGACATCCTGACAACCTCTGAAATGAAGAAGCGAGCAGCATTCTGCTCAGAGTGATCTAAGTTTAAATCACAGCCTGTTTGTGCGCACACTGCAGATCAGTGTGTGTGTGTTTCATTGTTCCTCCATCACACACATCCAGTGGTCCAGTGGTTAAATCTGTGCAGCTGCGATTAACATCACACAGACTCACAAACACGAAAAACACTACACAGTGTGTTTCACACACACACACACACACACACACACACACACACACACACACACACACACACACACACACACAGAAACGTTTCCAGATGCAGTTGAGAGGATTGACAATTTGATCCCATCGGGAACGGGAAATGACCCTTTGTTCCGAGGATTACGAGTTCATGTTTTAAAAATTCAAGCGTCACGGCCCTTTTGCTTCCATCTGTGATTTCCTGCATTTCCCATGATGCCCTAGGACAGGTAGACCCTGTAGGGCTGCTTTTATTCTGGGAGTGAAACGAGTAAAATCAGCTGCTTTTTTGTTTCTCCTCAGGAAACGTTTCATGCTGCAGTCCGCACAAAACTTTCTGGAGCTCAGGAACTTGCATATTCACTGGGCTCTTCATCATCATCATCATCATCATCATCATCATCATCATCTTCCTGAGCAAACTGCTTTTGTCTCCTTCTCCTCTTCATCCTCCTCTTGATTTCAGGTGTCTCAACTCAGATTTAACCCAATTATTCTGCTGTGATCTCATGGCTCTGAAGCGAGGATCGTCTCTGATCTGTGACGTCGTGTGACTGTGTGCGTGGCCACAGTCCTCAAACTTAAACATTCTTAAAATGAACTCTTCGTGGTCCTTTGAAACTGCTGAGAGTAAAAACAGGAAATGACATCACAGTGTACCCAGAAACCTTATCTGTTCAAAACCAAACATTGTCCTGACTTCAGGTGACCTCAGGTGACCTCATGCTGCTGCGTATTTGGAGGTGAACTGCAGTAAAGCGAGGTGTCGACCTGACGGCCAATCCAACGTTTCTGTTCTCGCAGGTCTGACACTTCAAATCCTTAAAGCTCCGCCTGTCAGTGCATCGTCACAGTGACGGACAGAGGACGTGTCCTGCATCACCGTAGCAACAGAGAGTGCAGCATCTCTTTGATCTGCCTCCAGCTGTCTGATGGTTTCAAGCATCAGCGGCTGCAGGTGATAAACTGATCACCTGCAGCCGCACCTGAGCTGAGACATCAGCAGCTTTGAGGTGAGTGCCTGGCTCAAAGGTCACGGCAGGACTGATTATCATACCTGAACACACCTGCAGGGAGGTCTTCATGTTACAGTGTGAACACCCGGCAATGTGGTGTAAACAACAAAAACAAACGCACACGCTGAAGTAACACTCGGGTCTTGTGGAAACATGTGAAGTGGCCACAGAGGAATCAAAAGGTGGAGCTGGAAATGAGCAGCACAGGTGCCCTCCTCCGTTAGTTTGCTTCAACCCACAGGAAGCTGTTTTAAATGAATGTATGTTCTGCTGTATGTTTTGTGTGTCATGTATAAACTTTTGTGAGGACTTCGTAGGAATCGGTTCACAGTTTTCATGTCACTAACAATCTGTTCACACTTCAGAAATAAAAGCATATCAGATTTTTTTTTCCAAGACCAACTGAACATGTAAACCAGAGTCTGTTCTCTGATGTTCTCCTCTGATGGTTTGAAACAGGAAGCTGTTTCTTGGTGGTTTTGTGTGGGTTTGTGGAGCGTTGCTCTTTAGTAACAGATTTAACTTCCAGACACGAACAGGACTGACTGATCCTGATTGATATTCTCCTTTCTAAAACTGTTCTCCTCCAGAACCAGTTCCACCTGCAGATGGTGACGGGTGTTCCAGAGTCCGGTCTGTCTGATTTGCTGCTGACTGTTCTGCAGCGGTCCGGTTGGCGGGAGGGGACCGCCGTGCTGTGTCGGGGCTGGGAGGAGGCTCGGGGTCTTCTGCAGCTCCTAGACCATCACAGCAGTGCATCGTGGGAGGGCGGCAGGAGGGTCACCTGGCACCTGCGAGCCCTGCTGAACCTGACGCAGTTGGCTCACGATGACACGCAGATCCACGACTTCCTGTCTCGACACTTCCGGCAGAACCAAGCCTCACCAGCCTCAGTGCTGCTGTTCGGGGCCGACCCGCAGTGCGCAGCGGCTGTGCTGCGCAGCGCCCAGGACCTGGGCCTGACGTTACCCATGGTACACTGGGTGCTGGGTCAGCCGCTCAGCCCCGACGTGCTGCACACCATCGGGCTGCCGCTTGGCCTACTGGCCTACGGTGAGGTGGAACGGAAACCGCTTGACTACTACGTTAGAGACGCCCTGCAGCTCATCACCAGGGCTGTTGCTGCGGCGACTGCGGTGAGGCCAGACCTGGCTCTGATCCAGAACACGATGAACTGCTACGACAAACCCAACAAGCACGAGCTGCTGACCTCAGGACAGTACCTGTCCAGGTAAGAGGACACTTTAGTCTCTCAGTTTAGATATCATCACAGAATTGGTTTCACCTTTCTCGATTTGATGTTTTCATAGCTATTTAAGCAAGGACAAAAAACATCACAACCCAAAGAAAAGATTTTACTCTCCCAGTGTTCTTAGAGCTGTGGATTCACAGGGAGGACCAGGTGGACTTCATCTTAGAGCACACCTGAAGCTGAAGACTTACAGTAAGGTAGTCACATGGAGCAGGCCTGATCATTTAGAGCTTTGACTCTTCATACTTAATACAGTTTTATGTAAATCTGTTTCAAAAAAAGCACAGAAGAAATCATTTTTCATCAGTCTGTGCCTCAGTCTGCCATGCTGATGGTTTAGAAGTTTCCCTTACGGAGACAAAATAATTTTATTTAATTATCAAGTTAATTAAAAAACATTGAGTAACACTTTATAATACGACCCAAGCCCTGAAAAGCAAAGTGTGCTTAAGATGCAAGATGGGGAAATATTGTTTTTCTCCAAAATAACCAAGAAATTATGCAGTACTTAAAATTAACTACAGTATAGTTTGTCTCTACTGTACTGTAAAATGCAATTGCATTGAAGTTCCATCAATTGCATTGAAATGCATTCAAATTCCATTAATTACAGAGGAATTACAATCTTATTAAAAGCCCCATTGGACTCCTGGACCCCTATTGTCTGTCTTGTCTTAATGTTGGTTTAAAATGGAGCACTGTAACAAAAAATTATTTCCCCCAGGGATCAATAAAGTATTCTGATTCTGATTCTGATTCTGATTTATCAATTATTGGTGATAAATGACCTTTAACCTTCTGGAACGTGACTGAACTATGAAGCAAGCACTGCTGAAACAAAGGAGGCTGTCACAAACACAGTAGCTGAGCTCGTTTGGAGGCAGAGCCGATAAGAAGGAAACTGTAACAGGATTAAAGCCTCTGCAGAGGTAGGCGTCAATATGCAGACTGTACAGAGAGGCTCGAATGCAGCCGAAGATCGTCCCAGATTCAGCATTTGAGATAAAACACAGCTCTCATCGACAGACCAGTGTCACCCTTCTGTGTGTCTCATGTTTGAAGCTGCTCTGACTGAAAGGAACGGATACATCACTCTGTTCTCAGAATTAAACATGAATTCTTCTCATAATTAGAAAGTAGTGCAGCAATTAATGTTTATGGTAGATTTAATGAGTTATTTCAGCTTTACTGTCAGCACTGAGATTCAGCTCCAGCAACTGTTTGATGGAAAAACCAGGTGAATTTGATTACACCATCCACACCTGCAGGCAGGAGGAGTTTATATTAATACTGCCTTATATTCATATATACAGTACGTGTGTTGGAAATAAACATGTTGGATCTAGCTGTTATTTATGAGGAAGTTTATTACAGTTCACACTCTCTAACCTCCAGCAGCCTCAGAAGAATAATGTGTTGATGGAAACCAAAATGTTTCTTTCATGGGGATCATTGATGTATTTGAACCAGTTGCTGCCATTAACCAAAGGTGTGTTTCTGAACATGAGATCCAAAGTGGTGCCAGCATTTCTCATTACTCTGAGAGACTTTGAAGGTGCAGTCAGACATTCTTTAAGATATATTTATGAGTAAAGTATTTTTCTATTAAATAGATTAATGTGTAACTTCCAAAAAACTGATAAGTTTAGCTATCAGTAACCTAACACATAGACTTATGATTAATCTATTAAATATGCACACGAGCAGTTGCCAGTTTGCGAAATCCGCCATGTTCCACCATATTTGAATCCTTGGCTGGGAAGGACATTTTCCGTCTGCCTAATGGTTTTGCACATAGGTGACAAGAGACCGGCCACATACATACTAAGCCAAAGGCGGAGGAGAGGAGAAATTACATGCGTTCATGTGTGAATGAGGAACATTTAAATTACTTTCTGCGCCTTCAGACTCAAGATATAAAGCATCATACCTGTGCTATCATCGAAGGAGAAAGAAACAAAAATATGAAGGAACGAGACAACCAGAGGTAGTTGTTAGGTTGATTTTGATAATAGTTGTCTATATTGTACTTAAATTTGTAAACCTTGTTTCAAACTGTATGTTTAGATATTCTTCTGGTCTCCTCCCCCACATGTAGAATGGTGGGGGAGGCTATAGTGTTTAACTGCAGACACATCCTATGTGAAGGTTCTGTTTTCTTATTTAGTAAACTTCCTCCCCTTTATGGCCTCACCTATGCCTGTGTATGGTGGACCGTTAAAGGGATTACACCATATACAGGGTGAGGAAAGATGACACTTTGTGATCAGCAGGAAGACACACATACACACACACAGTGCCTTAGTTTTATGACGCACCACAGGGGGGATCGGATCCTTGCGCTTCATGTTAAAAACCGGTTGAGCTTTACAATGCCACTATTCATTCACTCTCACATTCACACACTGGTGGAGGAAAGCTGCAGTTGTAGCCACAGCTGCCCTGGGACAGACTGACAGAAGCGAGGCTGCCATATCGCGTCATCGGCCCCTCTGGCCAACACCAGTAGGCGGTAGGGTAAAGTGTCTTGCCCAAGGACACAACAACCAGGACAGAGAGAGCAGGGGGATCGAACCGGCAACCCTCCGGTTACAGATGAGCTTCCCAACCCCCTGAACCACGGTTGCCCCACAAACTAGGACTGCTCAATTAATCGAATTTTAATCTCGATTACGATCTGGGCTTTCAACGATCATTAAAAATGACTGAGCCGATTATTAGCCCCTCCCTCGTGCTTTACTCTTGCGCTGCTCCGTGTGGCAAATCGAGCGCACCTCCCTGCATTTCGAACACGTGTCACAACAATTAAGAGCAGCGGTCCCCAACCTTTTTTGCGCCACGGACCGGTTTATGCCCGACAATATTTTCATGGACCGGCCTTTAAGGTGTCGCGGATAAATACAACAAAATAAAACTAGTACCGGTACCGAAAAAAATAAAATTTATTCATAACACACGTGAAAAGACCCAGGAAAACCGAGTAAACGATAAAAACGATAACAAAATAACGCTGAAAACCGATAAAAACCCTGAAAACTATACATTTCACACCTGAGCCTCAACTTTTGTGGCCCGGTACCAAACGACTCACGGACCGGTACCGGTCCGAGGCCCGGGGGTTGGGGACCGCTGATTAAGAGGACCCGAGGGAAGCTCGGAAAGCTAAGCAGAAGTTATTTGGAGAGGAGAGTGACTGCTGTTGGTTGAAAAGAGAGGTAAAAAAAAAACTTCAGTGGTGTGGAAACATTATGGTTCACGGAGTCAGACGTGGATCAAGTAGACATAGTGTGTAAACTTTGCTACGGTGTTGTAGCTGCACCACAGAGCAACACCGTAGCAAAGTTTACTAAACATAGATGTTTACATTTTTCATTTATTTTTTATATTGCAAACATTTGCACTGTTATCAGTATTTGCACACTATTTTATATTATTTTTTGACAATCTTTAAAGTCATTATTCAATACATTGTTATTGTTAAATAAAAATCGCCAAATAATCGAGATCTCAATTTCAGTGAAAATAATCGTGATTATCATTTTTGCCATAATCGAGCAGCCCTACCACAAACTGTGATTTTGTTTGTGAGAGTGTCTCATGATAATGACGTAAGCATGTGCACCGCTTGTGGTAACAGACATGTGCAGATCAACAATGGATAATATACAGAGTATCACCATGCAGCGTTTAAAGCGTGGAAGTACTGACCTTACTTTGAGTTCGATTCTGTAAAAAGTGACAAAAACATTAGCGTCCGCTGTTCACTGCGTGGGAAGAAAACTTCTTTTTACAGTGAAAAAAAACCCCTAAACTTCTGAGCAAGTACCTAGCACGCTGCCATGGGAATGTGAAACCCCCGGATCCTCCCACTGACATGACCGCTGTGGCACCGGGCAAACCTCCGCCTGCTCCACTCCTGCTAAACAGGTGAAAAAAAAGGACGACAGGACTCAGTGCTGCTGAGTCTTTGATTTGATTTATTTTCTGTTGTGTTTTACTTGCATCTATTTGAAAGACTGAGTGTAAACACAAAAAAATATTTTATTTTATGTGCTGGAATGTGCAGAAAATAGGTTTAAATGTTAAACAAATTTCTTTAAGTCAAAAACTGTGGCATAGAATTTAATTTTTGCTTGATGCAATGTGCATAAAGTTAAAAAATTAAAACTAATAAATCCAGTTTTAAAAAGAGACTTTTTCATTTGATTACATTTTATATGATGGATTATGCAGAAAAAGTAGAATTGGGATGAAAGGTCTATCACTTTATTACCTATTCAGGTTGTAAATCATGTTTTTAAAAAGTAACTAAGTAACTAATTACTTTTGAAAATGGAGAATTAATCAGAAATTAGTTACAAATAAATTTTTTCAAGTAACATAGTAACCTTAGTAAAATCTCATCCTCTTCCTCCTCACATTAAGCTTCATCTCCTGAAATGAAGTCAGGGCTGCATACGAAAATGTCGATAAACAAGTTCATTTCTGACTCATATCGGACTCCTTTTGTTTAATCAAGAGTTTGATCAAGAGTAAATCAAGGTATACAGTGTTCATTTCTTTTGTCTCCATGTTGGGCGAGTGCTGACTATTGGTATATGTGTGCATGAGGGCAGGAATGCATGTTTGTGTCTGTGTGTGCCTGTTTGTCTATGTCTATGTGTCAGGTCGGGTCTTAGACTCCACGTCTCTGGGAACATCTCAGGCCCCCAGGTGCGGGGGCCTATCTCCCCCCACCACATTCCCTGCTGGTGGCTGATGCCTTCAGCCGTCGGTGTATTGGTGGTTCTTGGTGTTTGGGTGCTCAGGTATGCACTGACTCACTCCTGGTGGCTGCTTGACGGGGCCTGGTGCACGTGGCTCGGTCGGGCTCCTTCCGGAGGGTGGGGGGCTCTCTGACCTCGGGCCTTTGGGCCCGGGGCTCTGCCCACTCTGGTGCAACTGGCTGCCGGCAGAGCCCGCGGACACGTCACCGCAGTCACCTGTAGCTTCTGCACCGCAGCTGCTGGGTGACCCCCTGTATGGGGCTCTCCTCAGCTCTTTCCAGGAGGATGGTGCGGCTGCCCCTCCGGTAGTCCTCCTTGGGCCTCTAGATGTCTGGGGCCTGGATCTCCTCCATGCCTGCTTCATGTCCTGGGGGGCAGGGCTATGGCTCCCCACACTCTCTATCACATACAGTAGGTGTCAAACTCTGGCCCACGGGCCATATTTGGCCCGCAGCCTAACTACATACGAAGCCATACCAAATTATTATTAGAGCTGGCCTACTGGTATTATACAGCTAATATATATATTGTTTAGTATTAAACTTTGCTTGTTCCATATTCAGTTTTTCAGAAAAACTTGTTTGAGTCCATAAGAAGAGATTCATTCTTAAATCTGGAGGAAGATTTGTTTTTCAATAAATATTAATGTTAGCCCGCGAACTTGTTCCAGTTTTTAATTTTGGCCCACTGTGTATTTGAGTTTGACACCCCTGCTCTATCAGATAGTTACATGGAGAAATCTTTTGAATACAAGCGTGCTCACAGACGTGTTCACAGACACACATTATAACTTCCTTGGCTCCTGCTTCAAAGCATACCGTGCGTTGTCGGTCTTGCGTGCTGCTCAGTAACATTCAATATTTATTATTTAGTATTACTTATATTTGTCTTATCTAGGTTGTTGCTGTAGTCTCCATTGTTCTCTTTTGCTTGTTTTCTTTCTTTTTTTTTCTTCCAGCAGGTGATTCAGTGGACTTCTTAATGTCTTTTCTCATTGTCCCTCTTCCCCTCTGTTTTTCTTTCCCCTCTCCTTTTCTTGAACTTCTCTAAGTCTACGTCTTTCCCTTTCCTATCCCTCAATCATGTGTTTGTCAAAACCTAAAAGCAAAAATAAATAAATAAATAAAAGAAAATTAATAATAATAATAATAATAATAATAATAATAATAATAATAATAAAGATCTAGTGGACCAATAATGATCCACTTGGAAAAATAAATCCGTTGGGCATTTTATTTGGCCTTGAGACAATAATTCTGATTGCTACAGTGCTGAGCTGGACAGGCAAAAAAAAAAGTAAATCAAGGCAAATGCTTCTCATCCAGTATTGGCAGCTGAGGTAAACAGCCTTCCACAGATAGGAAGTCTGATGCATTTGAACTGGGAGGGGTAAGAAAAAAAACTCAGTTGACTGGAATCAATCACCCTCTTACAATGCTGTGATTGCAGCCATTTCCTAACTCTCTGTGAATGGTACTCATGGTCTTTGATCAGTGGTTGCTGATCAGTGGTTATGACATGTCATTCAGTGGGCTAGTTACAGTCATAACATAAATGTACTATTTATAAGGTTGGGCACACCTGTAGTCAGCCGAGACTGAAGAAGCCACTTGGATGATGATGAATCGTTTCTCCTGCTGAAAACACTACGTCCAGATGAACAACATCAACTTTTTTGGGATTTTCTTACCTGGATGATTGGGCACTTTTATGTTATTTTTTTCTTATTTAAAAGCTGAGCTTCATTAATGTTTGTTCAATCTTCTAATGGTGTCCTCCTAGATTCAAAGCCAGCAGAAGCAGCTCTGGGTTCAGTTGTCTGATCATTTCCCTTTGTCTGCTGGAGTTTTATTCTAACATTGAACGTGAGATGGAGATGCTGTTTCTCCTCTGTCAGCATCATGAAGGCAGCTGTTTGTGGGGTCAAGAAGTGAATGATTAGCTTTTATGTTAAACATCTGGACATGTTTAAAGATGTGTTTTCTGTTCAGATTAACTTTATCTGTTACTTCTTCACAGGACACAATAATATGAGATCTTCAGTCTTTCTTTAGATGTCCAAAGTTTAGATGCAGAATCTGATAAACTGGATTCCTCATATTTGACTGAGTCAGAGAAATCAGTTCTTTAAGTGAATCCTGCATTAAAACAGGTTAACATGTTAAACATATCATCAGTCTGCCTTAGTTTTCAGTTATAAACATGTGAACACAGATAATTTTACAGTTTATGACCACAAGAGTTGGTGTGCAAAAATGAAATGAATACTTTTTTAAATTATAGAACAAAAAAAGTAAAAACAGACACTGACTCTACTATGAGAATATCAGTTCCTAAAAGGTGTGAAAGCGAAAATTTGTCAAATACCAAAACCAACAGTTGCACACGAGCTGCAGGAAACTCTGAAAGCTGCATCAAATACTGTGGTGTACATGAAACAGAGCTGCAAGTTTTAGAAGGATAAAAGGTTTAGCTGCTGCACCGGGATTCCTCACAAAGGCAGATCAAACACATTCACAGTAAATTAAATTATACTCGACTGAGATAAAACCAGAGCAGACAGATTATCGGCTGCAGGAGAAGAAAAGGTAAAATGTGAAGTGAAACATTTAATGTTAGAATCATCAAACATGAGGATCTAAGAACACTTAAACTTTGTTCAGGTTGTTTAAGGTTAAAGACTTCAAGACTGCATATCTGCTCACATCTGTCACAGAGAGCTCTGTCAATGAAACTCCACATTAACTTAACCTTTTACAGCTTTCACAGAAAACTTAAATGCCCCAAAGACATGAGAATAAACACAGGACAATTTACAAATTAAAAACCATCTCTGACACAAACATCACGTTATTGTCATGGTTCTGGGTCATTTTGGCCCAGCGGTTTAAGTTTCCTGTGCTTTTTGTCATTTTCTGCATTGTGTTAAGGATTATTCTAGGTTTCCTACTAGAGATGGACCGATCCGATATTACGTATCGGTATCGGTCCGATACTGACCTAAATTACTGGATCGGATATCGGAGAAAAATAAAAAATGTAATCCGATCCATTAAATATCACGAAAGCACCTCGCAAAACTTGCAACACCCCGTAACTCACCTCAGAACGTTAGCAGTCGGAGCAGTATGCATCACGTGATAGAGCGGCTGTGGCATGCGGGACCTGTCGGTGGTCTGGATAGCATGTGGAGCTTCGCTAGCAACCTGGCATTTCATCTCCGACAAAGTTATCCCCGAGAGAAGTAAAGCAAGTGTGTAAGTCCATCTCTGAATGTTTGTAAAGCATTCCCACGTTAAGCTTAACAAGCGACTGCCTCTCGCTCTCCGGCTGCTACTTCAATCGTGAAACTGCTTAAATGATCAGCTGATCGGCTTTTCTGTCGCGAGTCCGTGTCTCTTGTTTGTTTTTGGCCCACTTTGCACCAGAAAGAGGAAACCAGCGGCTGAACAACAGCAGAACGTTTAAGCTTGATAAGCTGTTGTTAGAATTTATTTAATATTTCTTTCTACACCAGGATCTTTTTCTACGTAGCTGACGCTGGTAACTGTGCAGGGGCGGATCTAGCAAAGTTTAGCCAGGGGGGCCGATAGGGCATGAACAGGGAAAAGGGGGCACAAAGACATACTTTTCTTTCTTATTCTCATTTAAAATGTCGAGCTTTTAATAAATAATTATCTGACACCCAAAGTTTTAATTTGATGTAAAATGAATAGAAGTCAATTACTGTATATAGTGACTATTAAGTCTAATATATACCCTAGTAAGCTATAGTACTTTTTACTTTGGGAAGGTACCATCTGTGCAGTCTGCAATTTTGTTGAAGAAAGATGTTGAATCTATTTAATATTTCTTGAAAAATAATTGATTTCTGTGCATTTTTTTTCACACTGCATCAAATTAAGGTTGATTACGTCGATTAAGCATCATGAGGTGGAGCGTGAGGGGTGGTTCCTTATTTTTTATTTATTTCTTTTTGTTGTTGCTGGGAGTTGGAACCCTATTAGTTAGGTTGCTTAATATTTACGCTAAGTACTCTTTAAAATACCAGAATAGGGAGGATGGTGTAGGTCTAAGTTTATTAGATTGATCAGTATTGCTGAACTATGAAATATTTTTTTTGTATACAGGTATAACAGAATAGCTTTAGTGTAGTTGTTGTTTTAAACTTGAGTATGAACTTGCAGACTTGCAAAATGCAGCAAGATATTTTAAAAAACAGTTTTGTTGATTAAAAAACACTATATCGGATTCATATCGGTATCGGCAGATATCCAAATTTATGATATCGGTATCGGTATCGGACATAAAAAAGTGGTATCGTGCCATCTCTATTTCCTACGTTATTCTGTTCAGTATTCCCCCTGTGTTGTTGCCTTCTGTTTCTCCACCTGGGTGTCTGCATTTATATGGTTGTGTGAGTTCTTGTGCCATCATGTTTTCCCCAGCCTGTCATGCTCCTCATGTTCTCTCTCCCTCTCCGGTCTACATCTCTGTGTATTTCCTGTTTTACTTTGATAGTCTCTGTCTGTGTCCATCATGTTGTGTTTGCTCTTCCCCTGTCTCATTATTATCACGATTCGTGTCAGCTGTGTTCCCTGTGTGCTCCTACGTTCCTTGTTAGTTTTCTGTGTATTTATGTCAGAGTCTCCCTCAGTCCCTCATGCTGTCCGTTCCCTTGTGTGCCTCTCTGTGCGTTTAATTTATATTTTCCCAGTATAGTTTTGTATCATTTTCCCTTGAGTCAGCAATAAAGCTGCATTTTGAGTTCACCCAGGTGTGTTGAGAGCAGTGTTGGTCAAGTTACTTGAAAAAAGTAATCAGTAACTAATTACTTACCCAACAAAGTAATCCCGTTACTTTACTGATTACTTGTTTTAAGTAATTAGTTACTTTTTAAAAACATGATTTACAACATGAATAGGTAATAAAGTGATAGACCTTTCATCCCAATTCTACTTTTTCTGCATAATCCATCATATAAAATGTAATCAAATGAAAAAGTCTCTTTTTAAAACTGGTTTTATTAGTTTTAATCTTTTAACTTTATGCATCAAGCCTATATTTAATTATATGAAATATTCTCTGACTGGAAGAAATTTGTTTAACATTTAAACCTATTTTCTGCACATTCCAGCACATAAAATAAAATATTTTTTTGTGTTTACACTCAGTCTTTCAAATAGATGCAAGTAAAACACAACAGAAAATAAATAAAATCAAAGACTCAGCTGTCCTGTTGCTCTATTTTCACCTGTATAGCAGGAGAGGGGCAGGCGGAGGGAGGTTTGCCCTGGTGCAGATGTGTCGCAGCGGTCAGTGGAAGGATCTGGGAGTTTCTCTGTGAATTTCCCATTCTGTGGCAGCCTACTCTCGGTGCTTGCTCGGAAGTTTAGGGGTTTTTTTTCGCTGTAAAAAGAAGTTTTCTTCCCAGGCAGTGAACAGCGGACGCTAATGTTTTTGTCACTTTTTACGGAATCGAACTCAAAGTAAGGTCAGTACTTCCACGCTTTAAATGCTGCACGGTCGTACTCTCTCCCGCACACGTCATATTATCCATTGTTGATCTGCACACAGCTGTTGCCACGAACGTCGCACTTGCGTACGTCATTGTCATGAGACACTCTTGCAAAAAAAGTCACGGTTTTAGTAACGCAGTAACGCAGCGTGCTAACAGGAAAGTAAGAGTAATCTAATTACTTTTTTTGCAATAGTAATCCCTTACTTTACTCATTACTTGAAAAAGTAATCGGATTACAGTAACGCGTTACTGCCCGTCTCTGGTTAAGAGTCCTGCATTTCGGGTCCAATCTCCTGCCTACCATACAGCGATTCATGAGTTACATTATCTGTAGAACCAAAAAACTTCTTCATGATCGGTGGAAACATAGCGTCTGCGATCATATTGACCAATCAGAGCTGGAAACACATCAGGGTCATCTGTGTATTAAAAATTTAGTTTTTATGGTTAAAGTTAGACGGGGTCAAGCATTGATCCCGGTGGGAAAGTAATTTTTTATTAAGAGACCATGTTTGAAAAGTATACATCATATTTATTTATTAGCCTATTGACTGATAATTTTGTGATCCATTTTCTTCTGCTCTCAGTTAAAAACTGATAATTCAGTAGACAATGATCCAATAGCACTGCTCACAAGCCCTGCCCCCACTCACATGCAACCCGCTTTTTTTTTTCTGCTGCAGGTTTTTGTCAAACACATCTTTCTCTGGACTCACCGGTCCCGTCCGAGTCCACCAGAATTGGTCTGAGGTTATTACTCTGCAACGATTCCATATCTGGAGTCTGCGGCGGGACGCACTGGGTCAACCCACCTGGGTGACAGTAGGCAGCTGGGAGGATGGCTCGCTGCAGGTGGAGGACCAGCAAGTGTGGCAAGGACCCAAGCCTCACCACAGGATGGATGGGATGGGTGGGAGGACCAGGGGCCGGTGGAGAGCAGGGTTGCCGGTGGCAGGGAGTCGGGTCCGGGTGGTAACCCTGGTGGAACATCCCTTCGTGTTCACGCGGGACGTGGACGACGAGGGCAGCTGCCCGGCTGGTCAATTCTGCCTGGATGCTGCCGCTAACAGCTCAGAGACCCTGGAGAGATACTTCAGGGAAGTGGCAGTTGGGAACAGCAGCTCGCTGCCCAGAGACTACACCAAGTGCTGCTATGGCTATTGTATAGACCTGCTGGAGAAGCTGGCTGAGGACCTAGGCTTTGAGTTTGACCTTTACATCGTCGGAGACGGAAAGTATGGAGCTTGGAAGGGAGGGCGCTGGACCGGGCTGGTGGGAGATCTCCTGAATGGTCTGGCAGACATGGCTGTCACCTCATTTAGCATAAATTCTGCCCGTAGCCGGGTGATCGACTTCACTTCGCCCTTCTTCTCCACCAGCCTGGGCATCCTGGTGCGCAGTAAGGACACAGCAGCCCCCATCGGGGCCTTCATGTGGCCCCTGCACTGGTCCATGTGGGTGGGCATCTTCCTGGCGCTGCACATCACTGCACTTTTCCTCACGCTCTACGAGTGGAAGAGTCCTTATGGGATGACACCTCATGGGCGCAACCGGGTGAGGGTATTCTCTTACTCATCGGCTCTCAACCTGTGCTACGCCATCCTGTTCGGGCGCACCGTCTCCTCTAAGACCCCAAAGTGCTGGACAGGCCGCTTCCTGATGAACTTGTGGGCCATCTTCTGTCTGCTGGTGCTGTCCAGCTACACCGCCAACCTTGCTGCTGTCATGGTGGGAGAGAAGACCTTTGAGGAGGTCTCAGGGATCCATGATGCCAAGGTGAGACCGTAAGGTTAGATTATTTTGTCATGGTTCTGCTGTCAGTGTCAGGATCTTCAGCTGGTCTCCAATCACACGTAGAGCAAGGAGAGTGCAAACAGGACATCCTGAGGGACTAAAACATTTCTGAAGCATCCCTTTGGTTCAGCATATAGGGCTCATACTGGAGATTAGCATCCTGCATCATTATAATAATGTTGGTCAAGGACCAGTTAAATTTTCAGCCAAGTTGGGCAAGAACAACTTGAACCTTCAGTTATCATTAGCCAGGAAGTTAGCAAATGCTCTTAAAAACTATCACTAGCAAAATTTGGCTAACATGAAACCTAACTTGACAATATATTTATTATATTGTATGAATTAATTAAGTGAAGATAAACCTTTATTAGTCCCACACATAGGAATTTTTTTTAAACTAAAAATAAAACTAAAATTAAAAAAACACTTGAAACATTTACCATTTATTGAAGAAATTTTTACAGTTTTATATAAACAAAGGGGTTTTTGACTTTTACCTCCAAATTATGACATCACATTGTAATTGGTCAGTTGCAATGGTGATCCTGGAACAACAATAATATGAAGATGCAGGAAAAACACTAACAGGGGATATAAGCTACACCGCATAAGATCTCACACAGAGGCCCAGGTCTTACTTGGAGCCTGGTGTTCACACAGCAGGCGACTAAACTCGACCATTTCTCACCTCTAACCATGCCCGGTCTGACACCATCAGTTTCACACTCACACACACAAAATTTGCGGTCACACGGTGAGTTTGAGATACTTGAACTCCTCCACTTGTGGCAGGAACTCATCCCCGACCCGGAGTGGGCACTCCACCCTTTTCCGGCTGAGAACCATGGCCTCAGATTTGGAGGTGCTGATCCTCATTCCCGCTGCTCGGGGTCTTGTTCGCGAGTGATGGGAGAAGGGAGCCGGAGATCGACAGACGGATTGGGGCTGCAGCTGCAGTAATGCGGACGCTGCACCGGTCCGTCGTGGTGAAGAGGGAGCTGAGTGTAAAAGCGAAGCTCTCAATTTACCGGTCGATCTACGTCCCTACCCTCACCTATGGCCACGAGCTGTGGGTAGTGACCGAAAGAACGAGATCGCGGATACAAGCGGCAGAAATGAGCTTCCTCCGAAGGGTGGCTGGCCTCTCCCTTAGAGATAGGGTGAGAAGTTCGGCCATCCGGGAGGGGCTCAGAGTAGAGCAGCTGCTGCTCCACATCGAAAGGAGCCAGCTGAGGTGGTTCGGGCATCTGACAAGGATGCCCCCTGGGCGCCTCCTGGGTGAGGTGTTCCAGGCATGTCCCACCGGGAGGAGGCCCCGGGGCAGACCCAGGACACGCTGGAGAGATTATATCTCTCGGCTGGCCTGGGAACGCCTTGGTATTCCCCCGGATAAGCTGGAGGAGGTGGCTGGGGAGAGGGAGGTCTGGGCCTCTTTGCTTAGGCTGCTGCCCCCGCGACCCGGCCCCGGACAAAGCGGATGAAGATGGATGGATGGATGGACGGTGAGTTTGAAGTGAGACGACCACGAGTGTTTTTCCTGTGAAACATTTTTCAGTCTCATGATAAAGGCAATGTGGTGCTGCTGGTTCAGGCGAGGTCAGATCTGTGTTTGTGAACTCTCTGCAGACTCTTTTCACTCTGTGCTCTCCATCCTGAAACAATTACAGATTAAATTTGCTCTGTGGATCACCTGCCTTGTCATAATTACACTTTTAATTCAGCGGCTGATTGAAGCATGAAGCACGCCTCTCAGTGTTTGCAGTGTTTGCACAGCCGGCACTGCTGGGAGCTCAGGGAGCTTTAATTGGACGTCCATCTGTGTGTGATTAGCTTTTTATTTTATATGTGAAGCCCTGCAGCTTTCTGGGTGCCGCCTATCCTCATAGTGTATCAAGAGGCTGTGAAGGAAATTTCTGGATGTAATCTATAAAATAAAGCATGACTAAGAAGAAACATGAAACTGAATGTGAGCGTGAGTGGCCAGAGTGGCCCTTTACTGTGCAGCTTTGTGGGGTGTTTCAGGTCAAATGTGTTCACAGATGTTTCATGTGTTTCAGCTGAATATGCAGCATCCGCTGTTTCCTCTGTTTGTGTGTCCTTCATTCTTGTCCTCTTCCTCCTCTTTGTTGGTGTGTGCAGCTGCATCATCCGTCACAGGGTTTTCGTTTTGGGACAGTGAGGGAAAGCAGTGCGGAGGATTACATGAAGAAGAGTTTTCCAGAAATGCACGAATACATGAGACGCTTCAACGAGCCGACCACACCTGAAGGAGTTGCCACCCTCAAGTAAGAGAGCAACATTCAGCCGCAGGTTATGCTCTGATTCTCTTGGTTCTAACAGAGAAACCAGACTCAGTTCAGTTTTTCTAATTTTATTTATGGCCAAACACAAACAACTCCATTTTTAATTGGAAGAAATCTCTGAATCAAGGAATCATTCAACAGGAATCAAGAAGGGGTTGAGAGGAGATGGAAGAGAGCAAGGGGAGACAGAAAGCGTAGAGGTGTAATGCAGAGAGTTGTATGAACTGAGAGTGATGAAAGTGAGTGAAGAAGAAACAGACATATCCTGGTCAAAAATGACTCCAAGGTTCCTCAGAGTGTTACTGGAGGCCAGAGTAAGCATCTGGTTAGATACCATATTTCTAAGATTTTCAGGGCTGAGTACAATAGCCTCAGTTTTATCTGAATTAAGAAGCAGAAAATTAAAGGTCACCCGGGTCTTTATGTCTTTCAGACATTTCTGCAGTTTAACCAATTGGTGTGTGCTATCTGGCTGCATGGATAGATAAAGTTGTGTGTCATCTGCATAGCAGTGAAAATGTATGCTATGCCTTCTGATGATGCTGCCTAAGGGAAGCATGTATAATGTAAACAGAATTGGTCCTAGCACTGAACTCTGTGGAACTCCATAATTAACCTTAGTATGTGAAGAGAACTCTCTATTTACATGAACAAATGGCTATCTGTTCATATCAATCTATTCGATAGATATGATCCAAACCACTGCAGCAATTCATCAAGTAACCAGTTTCAAATTTCCCACGTGTGGGACTAATAAAGGTTATCTTATCTTATCTTAAGTAATTGAAATAATTGGATTAAAAAAATTCTGGACATGAATTCATTGCTTTGATGCTTCGTTTAATGCATGGCTCTGTAGCTCACCAATGTGTTAAAAAATGTAAACGCAAGTGTTTCACCCACATTTGTGACTGAAAAACAGAATTGAAATACAAATGTATTTAGAAGCAGCATATGAATATAAAGCCTGGCCCATGCAGCCCCCAGTTTTAAGCAGAAACACTGATAACACAACAGCAGCAGTGACTCTGGTACAGTTTGTTTCCATCCACTGCTGTTTGTTTTACACAGAGAAAAATCTGGAGTAAGTCTCCAGAAGTTGTATTAAAATATGCAGATGAACTGGTTAAATTATACAGCTTAATGAAGGCTGATGGCACCATCCCTATTTTACATGGAAGCTGCAGCAGGAAATGCATCCAGTCCGGAGCTGAAGTGTGTGGGGGGTATGGGGTGTACTAGACCTTATGAATATCAAGGCTTTTGTTTTCAGATTAAGAGTGAAATAATATGAAATAATGTGTTAAAAAAACTTCATTAATATTTAAAAATATGAAAATAAAAACTTTTTTCACAATCTAATTAAAATGTACATGGGCCAGTACAACTCTTAGCCAATAATCTGAGGGACACTGAATTATTAATATCAATTAATGTATATACCATCATAACATCTGTTTTCAGCAGCACAAAACCTTGCCTCCTATAAATGTCAGAAAACCTTCCAATGGTTTAATGATGGTATAAACAGATGTTATATACCATCATAACATCTGTTTTCAGCAGCACAAAACCTTGCCTCCTATAAATGTCAGAAAACCTTCCAATGGTTTAATGATGGTATAAACATATGTTATATACCATCATAACATCTGTTTTCAGCAGCACAAAACCTTGCCTCCTATAAATGTCAGAAAACCTTCCAAGAACACAAAGTAAAGGTATTTTTTAGTTTAGATTGCATATATATCTTATTTTAAAATGGAAACCATTGAGCAGCTCAATTCTGACAGATTCTGAAAGACAGACATCGTCTCTTTTTATGGAACATCCTCTGATGATTTATAAACGAACAGGATTTTCTTGTGTTTTTATTTAGGCTCAAATCAGTTTGATGTTTGAAGGCTCACAGTGACGTGAACTAATAACTCTCCCCAAATGCGTTACACCAAAAGTAAGAAGCCTTTTTTGTAAAATGTAATGGGTAGAAAGTACAGATATTTGTTTAAAATTTTAGGGAGTAAAAGTAAAAAGAAGTAAGAAAAAAAACTACTTGAGTAAAGTACAGACACCTAAAACTTCTACTGACGTTTAGTAACAAAGTATTTGTACTTCGTCACTTACCACCTCTCAGCTGCAGCACTAATTCAACCCCTGCAGCACAGTATCTGTAATACCTACAGCATGCTCTAATCCAGTGGTTCCCAAACTTTTTTTGCTAGCCCCCCCCCTTGTTTTACAAGAAAATCTCCCACACCCCCACCACAAACACATCCTCCAACCACACACACCCATAACGACAAAGGTATGTGCCTTTTTTCACGTGACACTGTGCGCCACATTATTGTTTACATGAGATGAATTTCTACAATGGCGGATAAAGACAAAATACTGTTACTGTTAATCTGACTATCTGCAGTTTTTACACGCTTACAAATACACACGCAGTTACTGTTCCTCCATTTAGAAAGCCTGAGGCGTCATGGTGTAATTATTTTATGTGTAGTTGTTTTTTTCCTGTGTAATAATATTCAACATTGCTATCAATACATTTTTCAAAAAATGCCTCTCTGTGCAAAATGGGTTCAACTGTGGGATACTGTGATTTGGACAGGGAGGGGAAATTGTGGCAGAATCAGCCTGATGTTTTTTGTATCCCACTGTAACTTTACTGTATAAAGAGCTAACATCTCCAAAACGTCAGGAGTAGTTAGTCATTATAAGAAGTGTTTGTGAACTAAAAATCACGAATATGGGATACTTTTTGTCCGTGATTTGGGCAACCCAGCGCGAGCTCCCGACGCAGGGGAAACAAATTCTGTCGGGGAGACCTACTTTGGCACTTATGCAGGTGAAGCCAAAGGCAAGATGTGCTTCATCATATTTTCTAGTATTTGGCTTGGAAGGAAGTTGGTTTGGAAACATATTTGGCTAAGTTTCATCTTCTGCTTTGCATTTGTGTGGGAGCCCCGTCAAAAACCTGTCCAAAATGCTAAGTGTCCAAGCATTCTTCTTCTTTCTTTTTTTTCTCATACCGCGCCCCTCCTGCAATGGCGCCCCCCACTTTGGGAACCTCTGCTCTAATGTTCTAATAGGATATTATGGTCAACAGTATCGAACGCTGCACTGAGGTCTAGCAGGACAAGCACAGAGATGAGTCACTGTCAGAGGCCATAAGAAGATCATTTGTAACCTTCACTAAAGCTGTTTCTGTGCTGTGATGGTCTCTGAAACCTGACTGAAACTCTTTAACCAAGCCATTCCTCTGCAGATGATCTTTAAGCTGTTTGACAACTACTGAAAGGAAGGTTAAAGATCGGCTTATAAGTAGCTAAGAACGCTGGGTCAAGATACGATTTAATTACTGATACTGTGGTATGTAGGTGATTGATGAAGATAGGCCGATCATAATTAAAACTGAACATCCCAGCACAGTAGAGGCTCGGACTGGAAACACGTCAGAAGAAAACAGGAAGACATGACGTGCATCATTGTCTGTGTGTGTGGTTTTGGAGTTTTCCGTAGTAACAGTGTGGCTCTGTGTTGAAGGACAGATCCTCCTCAGCTCGATGCCTTCATCATGGACAAAGCTCTGTTGGATTACGAAGTCTCCATCGATGCCGACTGCAAACTGGCGACAGTCGGGAAACCGTTTGCCATCGAAGGTAAGCAAGCAATACTGCTGGTGTTCTGTCTGTGTTTCGGTCAGGTCAAAGTGTACATTTGCTGTTTCTGTTTAGGTGACTTCCTGTCAGTGTTTTCTTTTAATTGGACTAATCAGAGGAGAGGAGCAAAGTTGTGTGATAGTTTAGCGATTTAAAGATCAGCTGGTGAATCAGTCAAACAACCTTGACATACTGAGGGGTGTAAACATCATAGTTCAGAAGTTCAGAAAACAAGCCAGCACTATGAAACTCGTCAGGTGACCTGAAGCTTCAGATAACAAGAAACAGAAAAACTGATCTGAGTCTGAAGCCAAATTGTCGAGTCATTGTAGAGAAAGATGAATGCTTCACTGTTGGTGCTCTGATACAGCATCACTATTATCAAAATGGCGACTAACAGAAAAAAGGTGACATGAAATCGTTCCATCCATGGAGTGAAGCTGAAGTTTACGTGATCCCTCAACACACACAATAAAATAAATAATGGAAATAAAGAGTCCACAGCTGTTAGTTTCATCTGTTTCTCACTTTCATAGTTTCAGGTTTACATTTACTGAGGGTCTGCACCAGTCCTGCGTCACTGTTCTTTTTTTTTTTAGCTGTTTGGACAAACTGAATCTGCAGATTTGACAAAAGGCACGGAAGATGGGTGGGTGTACGTGAGGGACCAAGCAGCCAAGGCATAGAGGACACAGGAAAAAATATATTCAAAATTGGTTTTCTTTATTTTAACCCTCAAAAAAACGTTTAAAAAAAATTCAAAAATATAATTAGAGGGCCCATAAAAGAGGTCAACTAAATATAACTCTATATAATGTAATTTCCAGAACCTTAACAAAGTGGACACAACTTAACTCACAAACTGACCTCATTACAAGACACAAGAGGGTAGCTTTTATAGTGGTTTAGCCAAACCATTTACACACAATAGGAAGGAAACAAAAACAAACACTAATACTAACTAAGCACAGAATAACATAAGTAAACCTAAAACATCCCTGTTTCTGTTAAGAACATTGTTGGTCCTGCTGAGCAGGCATTTTGTTTTCAAAGTCTTTAGCCACGCCTTTTGCCCAGACAGGAAACAGCTACTGCCCCACACCAGGTAACTCAAAGAAAGAAAAACATAATTAATATAACAGAAAACATTTTTAGAAAAACCACACAATGCTATTATGTGCATGCTTTGTAATATCAGTGTTATGTTTAGGTAAAATGATTAATGAATCATATTAGTGAAGTGGCTGCAAACCAAATAAATAAAGTGAACGAATGGAATTGTTTTACCCATATGTGGCTGATGCCATCACAGTGTAGGACCAGATTTAGATGGAGAAGAAGACCAATGTAGAGGCAGGCCTACAAACCAAAGCTGACAGGAAATTATGTAGATCAGCACAGTGACTCGTCTCTATGAGGTCAAACATTGGGTTGAAACGTGAATAAAGTTTAAATTTGAATATGAGCAGTAAAAGTTTCCCGCTCTGACCTTCAGATGAACCATAATTAAGATTTTCTTTTAGTTTAATTAGACTTCGCGTCATCCTCCAGAATAATTACTGCTTAGACCTCTTAATTAACAGGTCCGTGGTTTTCTCTCCTGATTTATTCGACTTCCTGTTCTTGGCTCAGACATCCGTCTGCTCACTCCACACAAACAGACATGAACAATGCCTGATGTTGCTGTTTGTATTGTTCACCTTTCTGATGTTTTTTCTTCCTCTCAGAGCCTCTGAGGTTCAGCTTTCTGTAATATGAGCCTGATCGCCTGTTATTGATTGTTGTTGACAGTTTCTTTGTTTGTTGTTTGTGTGTCGTGTTTTTGTTTTGTTTTTTCTTTTATGCTCAATAACATCTGTCTGCTCAAATGTCTGATTTCTCTCTGCAGTTCCTGGACAGATAGAGAAACAAATTATGTACTGCCGTTTATGCCGTTTGTTGTTTTTATTGTTTACTGTTTATTTGTTTCCAGGTTACGGTATCGGCCTCCCTCAGAATTCTCCTCTGACATCCAATGTCTCCGAGTTCATCAGCAGGTACAAATCCGATGGTTACATGGACCTGCTGCACGACAAGTGGTACAAAGTGGTTCCGTGTGGGAACCGTGTGTTCGCCGTTACTGAGGTCAGTGTGACAGCAGCACACCTGTGTGGCCGTGGCCACCTGTTCCTTTCATGAAATGTATTTTATTTCAACCTTCTCAAAGCCAACAGAACAACACGAGGAGGCGTCTGGACACTTCAGATCTGGACTGGATATTTTTTCTGACTGTGCTCAGGTGGGCAGATGCTGTCCCCTGCTGGTCACTCTGAGACACAGCTATCAAACCTCATAAAGGCAGATTAAAAAACATAACACAAACTGCAGTCGGCAACAGGAAACCAGTTAGCAACACAGCAAGAAACCAGCTGCTGACACACTGCAGGCACAGAGGACAGGGCAAATACATCTTCCTGCTCTTAAAACAAGCTGCCTGCTGACCTTAGATCAGTTACATCTGTGCGTCCATTTAAAAACAGACTCAAAATCTCTTTGTTTGCACAGGCCTGCACTCATCAGGTGTTTTTTTGTTTTGGTTTATTTTAGTTTTATATTTTGCTCTTTTCAATGCCTTTACAATTTTAAACATGCACAGGTTCTTATGTTTTTATCTTCTGCGTTAAGCATGTTCCATTTGGAACTAATGAAATGTGGTAAATAAGTAATCGCCACTCCCTTCTCTCTCAGACTCTTCAGATGGGCATCAGCCACTTTTCCGGACTCTTCGTGTTGCTGTGCGTCGGCGTGAGCGGCGCTTTGCTGACTCTGGCAGGCGAACATGGTTTTTACCGACTCGTTCTGCCACACATCCGCCGCCGTCAGAACCTAAAGTACTGGCTGCACACCTCACAGGTAAGTCAGAGAAGGATGATCTCAGCTGAGTGCTTTTATATAATTCATTCATGTTTGTGAAAAACTAAATGAGAAAACTAAACGCTCTGTGTGACAGAAAATCCACCGAGCTCTGAACATGACGTACGAGGACGTGAAGAGGCAGCGAGCTGAGAAAGAGAAGAGGTCAGTCTCACCATCTGAGCTCAGAGTGTTTAGGTTAACTTTGATGGGAGTTGCAAGATGTCAACAGAGAACAGAACAACCTTAGGCTTCAATCTCCAGTTATTCTTTCAGTTATGAAGCTGATTTTATAATCCATGAATGAGAAATACGATAAATATAAACTTTCATGAGCAAAAACACTGTTGAAAAAGTCTTGGTTTTAAATTAGAAACACATGACCTTATAATGTTTTTTTCAGTTCTTCAAGCTAAACGTCTCCTTTGGAGTTTAGAGATTTCTTATCCACATATTTCTCACTGACTTATGTGAATTATTCTGAGCCTAAGGTCTTTGTCTGTGTTCAGCTGTAACCTGCACAAGTCTCAGCCCCCTCCGGCCCCTCCCGCTCCGGGAGCTTCAGCCAAATGGAACAACGAGACGAGCAAGGACGCCGATGCCGCAGCTACCGCCGCTGCTGCCAAAGATGCCAGAGACTTCAAAAGAGTCCACTTCAACCTGGAGACGCTGAACACCCGCCGTCTGCTTGCTCGTCTTGCAGTCTCTGAAACCAAGGGAGGCAGCGCCATGGCTGAGAGGGAGGGTCCAGCCAAGCCGAAGGCGGGGCCAAACAGCAGGCTGTGTGAGAATGGAGGACCGGCGGCTTCGTTCACCAACCGACTGCTCACGCTCCCCTCCTCATCCTCCTCTGCAAGACACAATGCTTCAGCTCCAGCCCCCACAGCCGCGGCGCTTTCTCCGCCTGCTACTTCCACCCCTGCCCCCGTTACCATAGCCCCGCCTGCCTCAGATGCCCCACCCCGTGTTGCTGTGGCTCCGCCCCGGCCTGGCGAGCTGGAGGAGCTGGAGGAGGAGATCGAACAGATGAGGGAGAAGTTACGGACAGCTCTGGCAAGGAGAGCTGAGATTCAGACGACTCTAACCAAACCCACTGTCACAGTGACAAGCGCCCCATCATCCGTTACCACGACAACCATTATGGCGACCCCAACAACGACAGGAGCCACGCCCATTCCCATACCCACCATTACCCCAGTAACAACCCTTCCTTCCAACATGAAATGCGTAACGACCATGACCGACCCGCCTCACAAAGTCCTATCTAAAGTCCGGCCCCTCCATAGCAGCCTGGCCAGTCAGAGGAGGTGATGTTCTCTGGAAAGGTCACGACACGGCGGCCATTCTAATCAGCAGTGAGGAAAAAAAATGTTCCTTTTATTTTGTTTAACTTTCTCAAGTTCTCAAATAAGTTGATTGGACAGAAAACATCAAAGAGCCCTGAAGCTAATCAGATGATTGGTTACCTAATCAATATTTTTAGGCTGGATGAAATTATTGAACCCTTTAGAGTACAAACACTTTATATTTCCAGCTAAAATTAGAAATCCTGTGAAAACATTAAAGAAAAAATGAAATTGTTTCAATTACTTTATAAAATAAAAAATTACTGTTGAGAAAATATGCTAATTTAAATCCATAAATCTTAAAATGAAAGTCTGAAGATCAGGTAACATGCCCCAAACCCGAACCTTTATTATTTTACACATTTCAAAGTTTGAATAATCACTCAAAGACCAGTTATTTTATACACAAAATTTATTATTTTGTAATATTACTAATACTAGTAATTAGTATTGAATCAGTATTACTGTGAGTACAGTTTGTTTTTCAGGGTTTTTTACTCCTAAACGTCAAAGACAATCTATTTAAAATATTTTAATATGATATATTTATCACTTTAAAAGTGATGTTTTTTTGTCAATTAAGTGCTCAATAAAAAAAATATCTTTTAATGTTTTTCAGTCACAAGTACAGCTTGTGAAGTCTAAAGTCTGTCAGATAAATTATGTAAACTGAGGAAGAGAAGAAGACCAGGACGTGAGCCTGAGGTACACCGAATTTAATGAGTTCTTAGTTTGAGCCAAATACAGAATAATGTAGCAGTTGTATTATAGAAGTGCATATTCCTAAAGAATCCAGAGACTTATTTTTGCATATTTTTACATATTTAGTAACAAAACAAATAAGTTTGTATATAATTAAAATAGCTGCAGTGAATCTAAAGATTTTATTCTTTATTTTTATATAAAATCAGAGTCTGATGTTCAGTTTCCACCTCTGACTGGTTAAAACGGCCGCCGTGACAGAGACTGAAGAGCATTTCTGGAACTTTCTAAAACTCTGGCGGTGCACAAAAAGCATGTCCACTCTTTAAAAAGAAATTACAAGAAGTACACATACCACCAGACACAACATGAACAATAAAGCTGTTTCCTGTTGGGAACAGAAACGGTGGTGTTCATGCAATAACATCGTTAGTTCTTCACATAGACGTAACTCCTCTTCATGTAACATGAACATGGTTAGTGTAAGCAGTATGCCGAAGGTTTTTATTAGAGTCACTTCACTACAGACATGAAACCTTAAATGTTCCCACACAGCCTGAACCCATCCCCGAATGTGACTTTAACCCCACCAATAACCACACACCAAGAAGTTAAACTGTAGAAATGTCTTAAAGACATAAACACCTGGATGACCTCTATTTTTCTGCTTCTAAACTTCTAAAAACTGAGGTTATTGTACTTGGCCCTGAAAATCTTAGAAATATGGTATCTAATCAGATACCTACTCTGGATGGCATTACCTTGGCCTCCAGTAACACTGTGAGTAATCGCGGAGTCATTTTTGACCAGGATATGTCCTTCAGCATCTACATTAAACAAATATTTATCTTTCTTCAAACATGTTTCTTAGAAACACTGAACTGCATCACTTTCCAAACTAAAGATGAAGAAATGTTCAGATTCTCCAGAAAACATGAAAACTTTTGTTAAACCTTCAAATGGTCTGAAAAGTTGAGGATGTTTTCACTCTGTTTGGTACATTTACAGGTTTCTCATAAAAAAGAAAGAAAAAAAATTGATTTGTATTTTATTCATTCATTCAGTTTGTTTTTCATCAGTTAAACTTAAATCTGAGAGATGAGCCTGAGTTTTGACTTTCAGATATTTTACTGAGTTAAATCCATTATTCATCCTGTTATTCTTCCTAAGTGTTTTTATGATAATTAATAAAATCGACTTTCTAATGAAGTCTGTGACGTTGTATTTTACTGGTTGATCTGATTTAACCGAGGAATCGGCTGGAGTTATTAAAAGCTTAAACCTCAGTGTCAGTCTAAAATTTGTTAAACCCTCTGTTTTATTCACAGCTAACAAGCTAGGTGTAGAATGATCGATCAGTGATTTGTTATAACCAGTGTTGGTCAAGTTACTTGAAAAAAGTAATCAGTAACTAATTACTGATTACTTCCCCAAAAAAGTAATCCCGTTACTTTACTGCTTACTTATTTTCAAAGGTAATTAATTACTTAGTTACTTAGTTACTTTTTAAAAACACGATTTACAACCTGAATAGGTAATAAAGTGATAGATCTTTCAGCCCAATTCTACTTTTTCTGCATAATCCATCACACAAAATGTAATCAAATGGAAAAGTCTCTTTTTTTTTTACTTGTTTTATCAATTTTAATCTTTTAACTTTATGCATCAAGCAAAAATGTAATTATATGCAACATTCTCTGACTTGAAGAAATTAGTTTAACATTTAAAGCTATTTTCTGCACATTCCAGCACATAAAATAAAATATTTTTTGTGTTTACACTCAGTCTTTCAAATAGATGCAAGTAAAACACAGCAGAAAATAAATAAAGTCAAAGACTAGCGGTCCTGTTGCTCTATTTTCACCTGTAAAGCAGGAGTAGGGTAGGCGGAGGTTTGCCCTGGTGCAGGTGTGCCGCAGCGGTCAGTGGAAGAATCCGCGAGTTTCTCTGTGAATTTCCCATTACGTCGTTGCGCACTCGGTGCTTGTTTAGGGGGTTTTTTCGCTGTAAAAAGAAGTTTTCTTCCCACGCACAACGGACACTAATGTTTTTGTCACTTTTTGTGGAATCAAACTCAAAGTAAGGTCAGTACTTCCACGGTTTAAACGCTGCATGCTCATACTCTCTCCCGCACTCGATATATTATCCATCGTTGATCTGCACACAGCTGTTGTCACGAACGTCGCACTCGCTTACGTCATTGTCATGAGACACTCTTGCAAAAAAGTCACGGTTTTAGTAACGCAGTAACGCAGCGTTCCTACAGGAAAGTAACGGTAATGTAAATACCGTTTTTGCGATAGTAATCCCTTACTTTACTCGTTACTTTAAAAAAGTAATCAGATTACAGTAACGCGTTGCGTTACTGCCCATCTCTGGTTATAGCACAGCTTTACTGAGTGTACAGTAAGCATCCATCAGTCATTACAATAACAATACCTCTTAATGCTGTAAAAGGTATTGCAGCGACATAAAGCTGCCATACACCTTGGCTTAAACCAGTATAAGACGTCTTAGCCACAAGAGCATGCATGTAGAAAGTATGCACCTATGCTAACAGTTTCCTTTGTTTTCTAGCATTTACACTAAACTAACACAAAATGTCATCTGCAGATGTGATGAAGGGTATACTCAGTCATTTTTTTCTTTATTTTAATAGAAGAAAATACTGTACTCATAAATATACATTGATTAGTGAGTAGCTACATCTTCCAACAATTGAGGAACCCTCATGAACTTATCATTAATGTATTAAAAATAGATAACAGCTGCCATGTTGCCCAACCATCTTGAATCCAGTGATTTCTGTTCTGCCTAATCAGCACAGCGATTATAGACTGGCCCCATACCAGAGGTGGAGGAGAACAGAAATGGTAGGCATTGGCATGCTGTGGACGGGCATTTTAATTCCTATCTGCATTTCAAACTGAAGATATCAAGGATCAAATCTATGTTTTATCATTAAAGAAACAAAAACATGAAAGGGACAATGCCACCACGATCTCATCTCATCTCCTGAAATGAAGCTGGGGCTCTAACACATGAAAATGTGCATAAACAAGTTATTTGCAATACTGTCATAGTTACTTAATGTGATCAGAAAAGAAACAATCTGCTGACATTTATAGGTGAGATTTTACACTTTGTTTCCTGATGAGGTGTTCGCGGACCTGTTAGTTCTGGGGAGTTGTAATGCAATCAGTGTTCCTGTTCTTGATCTTGTGACATTTTTGGAAATTCAAACAGAAATGTGGTTGTTGTCACTTTAAGAGTTTCTCTCTTTTTATTTAAAAAAAATCTTTTAGATAATTTCATCTCAAATATTGAAACAGGTGTTTGTAAAAATAAACCACTGAACCTTGTTCACACAGAGAATTATAAACATTTAATCATGTTAAAAAAAAAATTTAACATCTGTTTTCTGATTGATCAGCTCTTGTTGAGAGCAGCTGCCAGCTGGTTGTAGCTCATCTTCCTCAGTATCTCCTCAGTTACCTCCTTGGCCCCCTCGGCGTGGTACTTCTGGACCATGAGGTCAACAGTTCTGGTTCTGTCTGCGGCCTCCAGTCGGCTGACGGAGATCGGATCAGTCCGGAGACTCAGGAAGCGCTGGAAGGTTTTCAGATCCTCTGAACCGAGACGGTTGAGCATCTGCAGCAGCTGCAGGGTCGCATCTTCGTCCTGCAAGTCCAGCACCTTCACTGACATGGGAGAGACCGGAACACAGATCAGACCAGATCCACACACATTAACTGATCTGCAAGACCGGTAATGTTGTGGTGATGGAGCTGTACTCCCTTAAGATGGTGTCGAAGAGGCCAAGATAAAGACAATGCTGGACAATACCTCCCACCCACTCCATGACGTACTGCCCAGTCACAGGAGCACGCTTAGTGAGAGACTGAGATTACCCATAATGCACCACTGAATGACACAGGAAATCATTTCTCCCTGTGGATATCACATCCAACTAATGCACAGTACACACTGCATTAGTTACATCATTTTGCACATCCCCTACAGTAAAATAACAAATAACATTTAAATAAAGTTTTACAGTTTAGGGTAAAATGTCATTCATATATTTTTAATCTTTGTAAGATTCTGGATATTTATAATTGAGCTATTTGTTTATATTAAAGCTATTTTTTTTATATTCTGTAATTTTGTAATATATTGCATTATTTCATTTCCTCTGGGATTAATAAAGGATTCTGATTCTGATGTTTATAGATCTGTCTGTGTGAACAAAAAGATCTGAGGTCACTCTGGATTAAACAGATTATTCAGATTAAGTCATCAGAAATGTTTGAAACTACAGTTATTAATTAAAGTTATGTTATCACTGTTACCTGATAAACATTTCTCAGGTGGAAAAGCTGAATTTCTGATTAGCTGATGAAAGAGTAAGTTTGGTTTGATTAAAGCCTCTAAAGGACAAAAAGCATGTCTGGGGGCAGCAGTCTGAAACTGCTGGACACCAGCCAATTAAAGGACAGGATTCAGACGCATGAGCACAAACTGGGAGCCAGGAAAAAAACACTGGTCAGGACAGGCAAACGTTCAATGGAGATGTCTGGCTGAAACAATCAAAGAGAAGCTGCAGGTTCACGAGTCTCCATGATAAAGTCTCACATTTTCAAGAACCATGGTGTGTTTTCAGTTTGACTATAAATCAACTACAGACACAGGTAAAAGAAGGTCACATGTAGTGTGAATTACCTTTTAGCTGAATGTCTCGGGCCCAGACCTCACACTCTTTGTTGCCAAACACCCAGCCGATCAGACGGGATCCAGCCACATGACTCCTGAGCTGCAGCCTCACTTGTGTGGCTCCAGCCTTCAGCTGCACCTGGAATGACGGCAGGAAGTTGTTGTAGTCTCTGAAGTTCACGAACTTTGATATCTGAAACGATAAAAACAAGAAATGAGCTTCATGAGAGTGTGTGTGTAAAAATTAAGATCAGGGTCTAATCAGGAAGCAGCGTCAACAAACTCAGCTTCCTGTTTCTGAACAGCTGATGGAGTTTCAATTCGAGGATTCACCATGGCAATGGTAAACAAAGAGAAAGTAAAGCATCAGGTGAGAGCAGGTGAGAGCAGGTGCAGCGTCCAAGTGACATACCTCTGGCTGGATGACTGTGACGGGCTCTCCAATCAGTTTGTATGTGTGATTTGGGATCAGTTCGCAGTCAGGAATAGCTTCGACGTACTCAGCCCCAATCCGCCGCTTCCACTCCTTTCTCACCTGCACATCAGGTGATCAGTCAGAGCCACAAAGACTGATTCAGGTATTTGTTACCGGTGTCAGAGGATATCATTTCAAATATAAATCATTTGAAATTTAAACCTTTCACTGCACTTTTCATGGATATTGTAAGGACCCTTCAGGCAGGGCCTGCTTACCTGAGTGAGGCAGACATTCCTGGGCAGCAGCAGGACAAACAGTGTGGAATTTGTGGGTTGAGAGAAGATCAACACCAGGCCAGCAATCTGGTCACTGGGCGCTGGGGTCACCAGACCAAAGCACGAGAAGCCCGAGATATCAACTGTCACATGACTATCGGTCACCTGACCTGGAGTGATAAAGTCCACACAGTCCCCAGTGACATGAGCTACAGATAGGAAGTGCTGACCACCATCTGCAAGATAGAAAAACATTCATCCAGAGACTATCAAGAAACGTCAGCCAGCGATGGCAATTCAGACGTGTCTGACATGGTAACCCTGGAATGAGCCAAACACAAAATGTAAATCTAAACTTCTCTCCAAAGTCTCGGACTCAGAGGATTAAACAAGATCAGAAAGTATTTTTCTTTCCTCCAAAACATCAGGCGAGGATGATTTCTTCTGCAGGTTCTGTTTGCTGTCATGTGAATGTGAAGTTTGACCTCATGGTGGGACTGTGACATGTAACTGGCAGAAAACATGTCAAAGAAACAGTTAGTGACCTGAGAGCAGCTGGCAATGCGGCAGGTGGAGTCGCTGGAAGCTCCCAGTCAGCAGGTGGAACCTGAACAGAGCTCCTGCCACCTGCAGCCCTTTAGAGGACAGGAAGTCCACATCCCAGGGAACCATCTCATACACCACGTCACCAAATCCCTCCAACACCAGGCCTGTCACACTGCACCTGAACACACCGTGCTGCTGGCAGCGCAACCTGGCAACATGGAAACATTACTGTTTATTTGTTAGCTCTTAACTGTGAGGTGATATTCAGAGCATCTAGACAGTGTTCACAGCCTTAAATTGTATTATACAGCCCTTTGCTGCATGTCTTCCCCCTTCTCTCTCTGTGCGCGCTTTCCTGTCGTTTCTTCACTGAGCCTTCTAATAAAGTTGAAAATGGACAAAAAAATATTTGTTTATAGTTTTTTCTCTAATTGATCTTCTGAGTTAACTTCAGTAATTACTTCCTTCAAACCATCAATGTGTCTTTTAGACCCCATTCCTACAAGACTCATCAATGAAGTCCTGCCATTAATTAATGCTTCAATCTTAAATCTGGTCAACCTATCTGGGGGTTTGCTCACTATGTGTTTATACACCACTCTGCATTTAATCATTAGTGAGTCTAAACAAATCTAAGATTGTCTTCATACAAGAAACACATTCGACCACGTCAGACATAAAAATGCTGACTACAAGATGGCCAGGTCACTACTTCAAACTCCAAAGCTCATCAAAGATCCATAGGGAAGGTACATTATTGTTCAAGTTAATATCCTATAACCTGCAGCGGCTCCTGGGCCTGGCAGATTAGTACTACATAGAAGTGAAGAAGTGAAATAATTGAAAAGGAGAGGGAGGCTGAGAACAAAGAGCTTGTGGAACTGGGGGATCATATATAGATAAGAACCGGAAGGAGCCTGTTGGGAGGCATCGTCCCGCTCTCCATCGATGTCGGTCAGCAGCGACAGCTTCGGCTTCGTCCCAGACGAGGTTGACGGTTTGCAGATCCTCCATAAATGTTCAATGCCATGTGATCTTTGGCTAGCCTTGCTTTCCCTTGGCAGTGCGCGGGAACCATGTAATGGGGCTCTTGGCCGGGCGATGAGCGGGTAGATGTAGAATATGGCCCGCAAAGTGGAAGCGCCTTTCAGCAACAACATCAGGCTGAGGGACGGGTGACTGCTCTTCATAAGACCTCTTTGTTCGTTATCCGGTCCCAGTAGGAAGGATGCCAGTATTGATCCATCCATTCATCCATTCATATCCTTTTCAGGGTCGCGGGACCCGTGCAGCTGTCAACCATCCAGCCGCAGCAGTGGGAGTTGGAGTAGAGACCACGAAGGGCGTCTGCAAACTGCTGGGGGACTCCATAGTGATGTAGGATAGCCCATAGTCGGCCGGTGGACGCTGTCAAAAGCCTTCTTGAAATCGATAAAATTGATAGAAATCTTTTTTTGGTAGTCCAGTGTTTGTTCAACAATCATGTGGAGGGTGAAGATTTGGTCGACACATGACCAGCCACTCCGAAAACCAGCCTGCTCTTCTTGCAATCGCTCGTCCCCTGCATGTCGTAGCCGACTCAAAAGAACAAGGCAATGAGGTAGAAAGAACAAACCATAGTATAAAATCGCTCAACTGAATGCTCCTATAGGGATGTGATGCAAACTAGAAGACTAGACAGAGACTAGACTCATTGAGATCATCAACAAGACTGGCTCTCTTCCACACTGTGTGTTTTGTACTGTATTCCTCCCCTCACCCCCAATCGGTCGCAGCAGATGGCCCCTCCCTGAACCTGGTTCTGCAGGAGGTTTCTTCCTGTTAAAAGGGAGTTTTTCCTTCCCACTGTCGCCAAGTGCTTGCTCATAGGAGATGATATAGTTGTTGGGGTTTCTCTGTGTTATTGTAGGGGGTTTACCTTACAGAATAAAGTCATCCAAGTGACTTTTTCAGTTTGAAGAAGAAGAAAAAGAAGTGATGAAACATTTCTCCCACTGAAAACGCTATGTCCAGATGAACAGAATCAACCTCTTGGTGAATACCTCAAAATGACAAAGTGAAAAGCTCCAACAGGTTTGATGGGGACCGTTGGTACTCGGCTATTTTCAGATCTCTCCAGAGATGTTCAGTCAGGTTCAGGTCTTGGCTCTTACTGGGTCACTTCAGAGTGGTCCCAAGCCACTCCTTTGTTATCTTGGCTGTGTGCTTAGAGTCACTGTCCTGTTGGAACCGTCGCCCCAGTCCAAGATCCAGAGCCCTCTGGAGCAGGTTATCATCAAAGATGTCTCTGTACATTGCTGCATTAATCTTTCCCTTGACCATCACTAGTTTCCCCGTTTCTGCTGCTGAGAAATATTTTGAGGTGAAAAAATGAATTTAATCCATTTTAGAATAAGGCTGTAACATGACAAGACAACATGACAGTTGGAACAAGTGATGCACTGTGAATACTTCCACTGTAGGGTGAGGTGGTATTGATGAACTTGTATGATTTGGTGATAACGTCAGTATGTGTTGGGTCTTACAAATAAACTTACAAATAAAAACACATCAAACACCACAAACATAACTCGAGGTCACAACATCAAGAGCGGGGTGAACAGCAGCATGGCACCAGATCTGCCCTAACCTTCCATTAAACCAATCAGCCAACAACCCTGTGTTACCTGAATATGCTCCCATCCTCGCTGACCTCAGGTGTAATCTCAACCTGCACAGACCAACAGGTAAAAAAATGATTAAAAAACTGGACTGATCAACAAAAAAAAATCAACAATTAGCACATCAGTGACATCACAGTGACACAACTTACCTGTGGTGTATTTGTCTCCAACCTGATGTCAGAGTAGGTCAGTGATGTCACTGCTTCTGCTTGAAAAAAGAGACCTGCAGAAAGATGACATCATCACATCACATGATTACATCCTTCCTGATAAATATCGAGTCAAGTGTAGCTTAGCACAGACTTTGCATACATACACAGCGTTGGCACGATCTTCATCAGGATCTCCATGGCGACACGTTCTGCCCGATTGGATCCAAAGAGTTTTTCTAGAAGTCTCCACGTCGTCCGTCTGTCTGCATGTTCCAACTGCTCTCCACCAATGGGAGAGTGACTTTCTGCAGTCATGTATTTGTTGACCAACCACTGGAAACACTTGAGTTCATCTGAGACCAGAAACTCCAACATCTCCATGATGACAACTGAGTCTGAGGCATTCTGGGAAACAAAAATAGGACAGCTGGTGACATCATGGATCAAGGTGAACTAGTGGTCTTCAGACCTGACATTCCCTCTGAACTTTGCTGAAACTGTCAGGTGACAAAAACAAACCTTGTCCCTGATGTGATCCTCTTTCAGCTCCTGCAGTAAAAAGGGTTCTGATTGACCAAGGGCGTGGTAGAACACTTTCTGAGCTTCCTCCCCCTTCCTGAGGACCAGGTCTACTAGAACCCGGTTCCTGTCCTTGCAAGCTCCGTAGATGGCGATGGCCTCCCTTTCTGAGGCGTTTAGGATCCTGCAGCATTGCAGGGCTTCCAGGATGGGGCCGGGTCTCTGGATCCTGCTGATAAGCTTCCGCCGCTGAGTCTTCACAAAGCCTTGGACAGGTTTTAGATCTGATTCAGGTCTCAGGGGGATCATGGTGAAACGTACAGGGCGAACCTGATGATTTCCGCCGATTAGAGACTGGACTGCGGCCAACACCGCTGGCGCTCTGTCCTCCTGGTAACACCTCATCATTGTTTTGGCGGTGCTGCAGGCGTCAGCAGACCGCAGCCAGCGTGGAGGGATGGGGGGGAAGTCCTGCAGCAGGTCTGACTGACTGAGACCCCACTGGATCCTCCAGAGCTCCACAAGTGGTAGCTTTGAAAGCTCCCACAGCAGTACATCCTCCTTACCGTCCTCCATTGGGGTATGGGGTGAGTCCCAAACCTGAACTGCCTCCAGCATGTCACCCATGAGTTACGTGAGTGCCCTCAGCTTTGACTGACAGGCCAAGAGACCTCCTGCAAGACAAGCAAAGAGGCAACAAAAACCCTGACCAAATCAGTTCAATTCCATTTCATTTTATTTATATAGGTCCAAATCACAACAATAGTTGCCTCAAGGGGATTTATATTGTAAGGTAAATAGGTGTGCAGAGCCATAGCTGGACTGGCCATCAGGCATACCGGGCATTTGCCCAGTGGGCCGATGGTGATTTTGTTTTTTTGTTTTTTGTTTTTCTTTTGTAACGGTATAAACAACGAAAGGTGGTGGATTGGCCAGATCATGGCCGATGTGTAAAAATAACTCAGTTTTTTGGTGGTGGCTATGGCGGAGCTTCCACCAGCAGGTTGATGAGGGAAAGGGGAGGCAGGAGGAGGAGAGACCCGAGACGGTCGCCGAGTGTCAGGTGAACTGATCTTCAGGTAAGAAATTATGACCTGCAGTCTATCTGGGTCAAACATAAACTAAGTTTAGGTGTAGTTTATTTTCGTTGTGCTAACCTTTTACAGTCACTTACAATACCTTGTAGCTAGCATGACGGAGTTTCTATACAGCTGGGTGGGTGCTTTGATGTTACTGATAGTGAACTTTATTTTATTCATAAGGTTAGTTAGTAGAGTTGCCAACCATCCCGTAAAAAACGGAATTGTCCCATATTCAGAGAAAATATTGTGTGTTTCGTATTGAGCCGAAAAGGAACGCAGTTTGTCCCGTACTTCAGCTAGAATTAAAAAAAAAGACAGAAAGCTGGAGTTATTCTGTGTCTTTACGCTGCACAGCTGCTTCTTTTTTATCATTCATTTCTTAAAATGTCTCGCTTTTAATAGCTAATTATCTGAAAATATAAACGTGTTTGAGAATTATACCAGTACATCTGATTTGAGGTGCTATTTTTTACAGGAGCTACAGTATCCAGTCGTACGTAGTGAGGAGGTAAAATTATTAAGAAGATAATCGACCTCTGTTGGACTAGCGTTCAAGTAGCTGCTCTGCTCTGTGTTAGTACAGGGCATTGAAGATGATAACAGTGGGTGGATTATATTCTTAAACAGCACTTTCAGAAACACATCTTCTGTGATGCAATCTACTCCCCACTGCTGTGTAATCAATTATTGTAAATTTAAAAGTTATTAGGAAATGATCAGACAAAAGAGGGTTTTCACCAGGGGTGGAGCGTGGGGGTGGCTTACTGGGCTTAAGCCCGGGTTGTTTTGTCAGAAGCCCGGGGTCTTTTGGAGTGTAATTTTTTCATAGTTAGATGCCTGGCTGACAACTGTATAAAACAAAAAGTACACACAATATTCGAAGCACATAGTGCACACTATGGGAATTTACGACTGTGCGTGAATCCCCCCTGATATTGGTATGATCCGAGCTCAGGCACTAAGCGGGCGGGGCAGCTGCTGCCTACGAGTGCGCTGTTGGAGAAACATGATCAATTTAGAGTAAACTTTTGTTTTAGATAAATATTGAAATATCTTTTGAATTAGTTAAATGTCAGAATAAAGAGAGACAGAGCTGTCTATTTTTTATCACTTTGATCAAATTTAGGAGTACATGTACACTAAGTTTATTGTTAATTAATAAGAAACTCCAGACGATTCCATTCTGAGCTGAAGAAGCTTCTGATAGGTTAGTAGAGTCCATGTGAGTAAATTGGTGGCACACCTGTGGATGCATATAAGGCAAAACACAGAGCCTGTTTCTTTGAAATGGGAAAATTAAGAGATATCAACCAAAACACCAGGAACAGAACTATGGAGCTCCATAAGTGTGGCTCAAGTTTGAATACAATTTGGTGCCATTTGCAATTAAGAAATACAGACAGTTTCTCTCTTTACTCTTAAAGTTAACAAATATGTTTTTTATATTTATCAATCTAAAAAAATTAACATTTAGTCTGATTTGATGTTACAATTAAAAAAGTGTACATAAATATGTGGTTTCAACTGTATATTTGATGATTGTCAGCACAAAGAGGGAGAGAGAGGAACAGAGAGGGTGATGGAGAATGAGGACAGAACAGAGATGAACAAGAGCAGGTGAGACACACATGTTAGTCAAATGGTCGTTTACCAAAAGTATCACCGTATCATAGGTACTCATGTATCTCGTACCTAGTGTTTCTTTTTATGTTTGCTATTTTTCAAATTCTATATTTATTAAGTTATGCAGGCTTGTTTGCACAACAAGGCTAAATAATTATATAAACTTTTCTCAGTCTAAATAGTGTACTTTGGTAGAATTAAAAAAATAAGTGTACTGCAGGTCTATGATGATTTTTAGTGCTACTATCATCTAGTTCTGATTCTGGTTCTGTCTTGGTTAAATCCTAAGTAGTCCTGATTTTGAACTGTTGCAGTCCTGTTTTAATTCTGGATCAGTTCTGGGTCTGGTTGAATTGGGGTTTAGTCCTCGTGTCTTAATACAGCCCCGACTTTGTTCTGCCTTGCTGCTTAATTAAAAAACTAGTTTAAGGTGTACTGCACATGTGGTATATATTTTTCCCTATATGAAGTCATTCTTTTTTGAACAAAACTCAAAACAGAGCCTATTAGTCAGTCATTTCTACCCCCCCCCCCCCAAAAAAAAAAAAAAGAAATCCCACATGCATACTACCCTTTAGGGCTAAGCCCCGGGTGTTTCAAATGTCTGGCTCCGCCTCTGGTTTTCACGAAACACTGTTAAATGTTCCATTTCTATGCCATATGTTAAAACAAGATCCAGAGTGTGATTAAAGTTGTGTGTGGGTTCTTTTACATTTTGAGAGAAGCCAGTTCTGAGGTTGTCATTTTTAGCATCTACATTTTATCTTAGCTGAGCACAAAATAAGACAGAAACACATACTGTGCCATTGTTACCTGTATTGGACAAATAAAACTTGAAACTGTCACGCCCAGGCGGATCAGCTGCATGCTGATCAGCACACTCTGTTTCTTTCTCTCCTCCTCTCTCTCTCCTCTTCTCTCTCGCCGGGGCGGAACTCACTGTGGGTTCACGCCCTCGCCCCACGCCCTCGGGAGACGAGACACCTGGGTCTCATTAATATGATCAGCATTTAAGCCAGGAGGTGACTGCTGTTCGTTGCCGGATCGTTGTCTACCACGCAGCTCCCTGGATTTTCCCCCTGTGTGATTCCCGAGTGGCAAGTGTTGGAGTGAGAGCCAGTGATTGTGTGTGTGGATGATCTGAAGAACGCGTGCTTTTCCCTCACGCAGCTGTACATAGCACTCCCCCCTGCACCTTCTTGTATATACACCTGGTGAATTTTAAATAAATCTTTCTTGTGTGCATCTGAGCCTGGAGTCCTGCGCTTGAGTCCTCCTCCAAACCGTAACAGAAAGTCCTTTTCCTGTCTCCTTCACTTGTTTTTTTTTTTTTTTAGGCAGTCAATTTGAATGAGTAAACGAAACTGGACAGTTTGAGAAATCATTGTTTTAAACAACAATCATTTAAATTGAGGACAGTCTGAGCCTATAGCAGCTCTGTTAGGGTAACAAAGGTACTACGAGGTATTTAAGATAATTATTCCGGACTTTATGTGAGAAGAAGGATTTGCCTTTGTATAGAGTGATATTATCTGTAATTTGTCTTTGATAAAATCGTCAATAATCAAAGTCACTCGAACATAAACAATAAACACAAACAGAAAGGAGAGCGAGGTTAAGTGAAGCTGCTGAGGTGGAGCCGGAGCTCCGTCTGATCTGATAGAACGTGTTGGATATGGCCGAAGCAGCGAATTCAGCTTCAGGGTGTCTGAAAGGATTTCTGCTTAAAGCAGCACGCTTATTACTTTGATAAAAGAAGAAAAGATCACAGCTGATGAAGTCACAGCTACACGTGCATACCTCTGTTCATTCTCCTGCTAAAGAAAATTAAATAATAATGATAATGATGAAATGATGCTATGAGTGCAGGAATGTTGTTGCTGAGGTCGAGGCTCTGTGTCTGCTCAGCCCTAACAGCATGAAAATCTTTAACTTAACAGATTTAATCTCAGAGTGCTCTCTTGACAGCAGCAGAAACAGAACAAATAAATCTTTCAAAATCAAACTAAGCCATCACAGACCCTCTGAATCATGTTCAGCCACGAGCAGATCGGCAGGTAAAGCAATTGTTCTTACCTGAGAGCAGCTCTTCAGGTGAAACTTTCTTACAGGAGCTTTTAAAAAACAAACTCACTGCAGCGTGATGGGTTTGAACTCTGAGAAACAAGATTGCAGCCAGTCTGAGTGATGACGAGTCTTGGTTTTCATCATTAATGCTCATCACAAAAACAGGAAGTCTGACCTACAGCTGTGGCAGTGATGGTTTCCTCTGCAGATGCTCACTTTAAAACCACAGAGTGGAGGTCAGTCAGTAAAAACCAGGCCAAAACTCCCCGTCAGCAGGAAGAGGCCTTGAGCAGAACCTGAACTAAAAGTCAGAGACCACCACAACCCACACCAGCCTCTAGCAATCCCCCACTCACTCTTGAGAGACAGCATGTGAGGCGTGTACTCTGTGCAGCGAACCCCAGGAAGTCTGCAGGCCCAGATGGAGTACCTGGGAAGGTCCTCAAAGCATGTGCCGGGCAGCTAGCACAGGTCTTCACTGACATCTTCAACCTGTCTCTGGAACAAGCCGTCATTCCACCCTGCCTGAAATCTACCATAATCATCCCCATCTCCAAAAAGTCACCCATAACCAGTCTCAATGACTTCCGTCCAGTTGCACTAAATATAGTTAAATTATTGTATAGTTTTTATAATGTGCTACAAGCAGGTGTGCACTTTTATAGAGCTGTTTCTAATCTCGTTATACTGTGTATAATGACAATAAAGGCTTTCAATTCAATTCAATTCACGATGGTCAGTAAAATCCCAGGAACACCAAAAAGATCTAAACTCTGAGTCTAATCAGTCAGAGCCACTAAAGGCCTTTTAATCATTTCACTGCTCTGAGGGGCTCACAGGGATGAAAACAGACTGGAGCAAAACACTGAACTGAACAAGAGCTCTGTTTGCTGTGTTTGATAAAGCTGAGGTAAGGATAAAACAGACTCAATAAAAGAACTGTAAAACAAAGTTAAAATTTTCCAGTCAATGTGGAAATGAGCAAGTTTTCTGAGGCAGTAAAGGCGCCGGTGACCCCTTTGGAATTTGGAATTCTCATCAAAGTTCAGTTTTTCATTGATTATGGTCCCAAGATATTTATATGACTCCACTTGCTCTATTTTCTGATTTTTAATTAAAGTGAATCCCATTGTGTCTGTGAAGGTTCTCAGTCATCCAGGTCATCGTAGTCAAGATATCACATCATGAGAACCTGTTTCTGGGTTCACTGCCCAGATATCTTGTTATAGGCATGTACACAGCTACCGGGAGAAACCTGAAAGATCTATCCTTGTGCATTGACAGACAAGAATTTCAAGAAGGATATACTCTGTTCATGTTCAATATGAGTCCTTCAGATGACAGCCAAGCGTTATCACTGATAATAAATGGCAACTTGAGACTTGAAATGCGCTTCAGAGTCCCGCTGCCTCACACAACAACGCTGATCGTTTATGCTTGTTACGATTCAATTCTCAAGATCAATTCAAAAAGACAAGTTTCGGTTGATTATTGCTGATAGGTTTCTGTTTTTTCTTGAGTCATGAACAATCATCAGTTGGAGAGTATCATGAGGCTGCTAGTCAGTGACAGATTCTACGGCGTTTTGTCGTCAGCTGAGTTACTGATGTTACTCAAACGTTTGTTTAAACGGCCTGCATATCTGATCATAAATACAGATCCAAGGAATAAACCTGGAACTCATTGGCTGGTGATTTCATTAGAAGAAGATGGAGCTGCCAGTTTTTATGATTCGTTCAGATTCCCACCGGAATGCTTTTACCCCAAAAGCATTCTAACATTTTTGAAAAAGCATGCTGATCGAGTATCTTTCCATGAAAGGACTTTTCTATCAATGAGTTTTTATGAACTACACCTTTTCCCCCCCTTTTTTTTTTTAACCAAAGAAGGAGTAGCGTTCTAGACATCTCACTTTAAGTCCACATTTTAAGTCTAGATTTTACATTTTAGAGACATAAATAAGGATCTTTTAACAAACGTGTTCCCATGTGTTAGGTTTTGTATTGTTGATTATCATTTATGCTTAGAAATATCTACTTATATATGCTTAGAGTTTTATAATTAGTTTTAGATTGGTAGAGGTTTGATCCTTGATAGTCTGCAAACTTTGTGTGCATTAGAGAGCACTCTGGGAGCATGGGAGAGGTCGTACCTTGTCTTATTGTTTTATGGTAGGATTAACGTAGCTATATCTGTCTTAGTCTAAGTGCCTTTTGGTTTGATGAACTGTTGGATTTCCAGACCAGCAGGTTTAGGGAAGTCATTTATGGGGTCACACTCTGACCCCACACACACACACACACACACACACATACACAAAGGCAAGGTACTCTGTGTGTATGTATACATCATATGTTAATGAACCTATGCATATTCATGTAACCTCAATAAAAGAGCAGTGTTACGGGGGAGCGGACGAGAGCAACTGGGTTCAAGCGAAGGAACGGCGTTTGTCCAGTTCTCTCCCGTGCACGAGAAACATTAAGAACTTTGCCTACTTCGTGTCTTGCTTGCTGTGTAATTATATTGTCTTCAACGTTCCATCGAATAGGTTCAAGCTACAAACCTATCACCATGTTATGATGTAATCTTGTTTTCTAAATTCAAACGTGCCTTTACCATTAAAGACTGTCTTTTTTTTCCTTCTCTTATTTTCTTTTCTTTCTTCTGTGTATATTCATAGCACTCCTTGTTATGCATTTCATGCATGTGTTATTTTCAGACATATGGGGGTTATGTTACCCCCCCTCCTCCTCATCAGTAATGATCTAGTTCGGTATTTACTTGGACGTGACTTAGCCAATTAACCAATACCTACCTATTATATGTCAGCTGACCTATCTATGAAGTTTTGACTGGTTAATTTGTAATTTTTTCTGTTTCCTGTCTTGTATTTAAGCAATTTTTTAAAATATTTTACTATGACCCTGATGAAGGCCACAAGCCAAAACGTGTTGGTCAATTATTAAAGTTGTTCATCTTCCCTCAAGCGATGCTGGAGTTCCTGCTTTGTGAATTCTTTCATCCTCTCCATGCATCTTGGAAGCCGGTGAAGTTGTGCCAGAAAATTTTTTTGCCATGAAAGACAGATGAAAGCCACGCTGTCTACAGTATGCGGTCATACGTTCATGGGAGAAAATCCTGTTTGTTATTTCACAGGCACTCCCCATTATGCCTTGATAATATTGTGCATTATTGGGTATATCGTCTGGAGGCGGGAAATTCAAAATTTGTCTAATTTCAACCTTATTAAATTTATTTCTCACAACTATAGAGGGCTGTGGTGAGCTGCTGGCGGAACTCTGCTCTGGATTACCGCCTTGTTGAAACAAACGATCGCGATGATGGTCTACAGGGCTGTCTTGGAGTGGCTCATTTGCAGGTAATTGCACATTGCTTTGGGAAAAGCCCAAGGCGATTGCTGGTTATGAGAGTCATTGAAACAGCTTTCATTTAACCTATTTATCTGGCTTAACAACTCTAGGGGTATTTAAACCTCATCCTGTCTTTCTGCCAAGACAGCTAAAGCCTGGATAAGAGCAGAGAACGGGTCAGAAGAGGAAATGTTTTGAGTTAGGCAGCTTTAAGAATGAGCAACGTTTGACTGTTTGACGTTTCACTGCAGGTCGCTGCGTGCGCATGTGCCCTGGCACTATTTGAAACCTGCTGGTCCGGGATCAGAGACCAGCTGAAGGGATTCTGCTGACCTGATATCAGGACATGTGACAGGAAGTGTGGATTTAAACAGCTGAGATTGAATGCACCTCCAAACCTCACAACCTTTTCCTTTTAAAGATGCCATAACACTGATTAAAATAAAGTATGTGTGTGCAAGGGAGGTAGGTGAAAATGTGAATGTGAGAGGATGGTGGTCAACCATCCACAGAGAGGTGAAGAAGAAAGAGCAGGCAGGAGTGGGTTTGCAGTGAGACCTGCTGTTATGGTTTGGAAGACGCTCATCATCTTCACCATAAATTCATGAGGTTTTTTTCTGTAACGTCAACACATAGAAAAAAAAATTAAACGCAGAGGTGTCAAATTGTGTGTGAGGAGACAACAGGTCATTTGCTTTAAGAAAAAATCTTTTATTTCAAGAAGGCATTTTAACCTGCAGATGTTATTGACATACAGATGTGAGGAAACACCTGTGAAGTAAGCCTGAGAACATCTATCCTGAGTGGCACTCACAGCGTTAAAGAGGAGCCCGTCTTCAGATTAAAGTCCATTCACTAATTCAAGAACTGAACCGAAGATCAAGTTTAGCTTCAACCGCAAAAAAAAACAAAAACAAAAAAAACCCAGCCCAGCTCGGAGGCAGAACAAATGCCGAATGCATGGCCCTTTATTTTGGTAAGCAACAATGATGTATTCGAACTGCACTTTATGAAGTCACTTTATCGTGTCTGATCAAATAAAGCCACTTAAACTGTTTCAGCTGCTGTTGAAAGTCCTAAAGAACCAAAAGCATGTCTGTTTTTTCTCTTGGTAACTTCCTGCAGGGTTTCTGGTCCAATTAAAAACCACCGAAGCTGCAACCAGATGCCATCAAAACAGAAAACCACCTGAAACTGAGCTGCTGTCAAAAATAACACTAGGTGGTCGAGGTGAAACATGACACTCAGCTCGGCCAGTTTCCTGTTGGACAAAAACAATTCAGCACCTTGGCAAGTTGCCTTTTATTTTGAAAGTATCCATGTATAATGCCTTTTTTCTTGAAAGGTTTCATAGATGAGAAGTTTCACTTCCTGCTGCTGGTGTATGTCATTTCAGAATAAAATCCCTGTGTGTGGATGGTGTGAAAGAAGGGAGGCATTCACACAATGGGTGGCGACCACTGCTTTTACTGGTTTTACTGGTCTGACAGGTAAATACATTTTGATGATCAATAATGAGGCTACAGTCCTCAGCAGAGAGGCACGAAGAAGAACCCCACCCCCCCAGCCAGAGTCACGCTCAGGCTCCGTCTACTTCACAGCAACAAAAACAGACACTCAGAGATCAATTGTTTCTGATATCCAATCAATAATTGATGAAGTTCACCTGATGGGAGGGATCAGTTCCTTTCCCCTCCTACGGATTTGTAGACCATCATTTATCCAAAGAACGCAAACAGGTGTTCACTTTCAAAAACTTGCCACTGTCCCATTGAAGGGACTTTGACCAAAATGCTGCTTTTAAATGCGGCTTCCTGATTGGTTCAGAGCATCTCATGTGTCCCATTCCCCCCAAAATGTGTTTGGCAGATGTCTGAGGGGAGCGGTCAGAGCAAACACGCTGCCATCAGACCCACCGCATCATTCGCCATTTTGATAGATGAACAGATGGAGGAGGCGGAGCGTGAGTGTGACAGTCAGTCATATTCCACAACCAATCAGCTCGCTCAGCTGCTGATAGTCCAAACTTCCTGTTCAATTATTTCCCTCAAGACAAAAGCAGACGAGACAGGGGAAAAAAAAAAAAAAAAAAAAGCAACTTAAGTTGAGTTTGTGCTTCAGTCTATCAGAATCAATAACTGATCAATAACTGAAAGGTTGCATCAGACTTCTGGTCTGTAGCTCACTGGCTCCGCCCCCAGGCACACCAGAACTGCTTGGCTTCATCCTTTCAGCCAGCAGCAGAAACCTGATTTTTCTTTATTGAATATTATTGATAATCAGTTAATTATTTGATCAATGAAGTGAAACCACTCAGGCCTGGTGTGTACCATGTGGCAGCAGCTTCCTGCTGTCAGGGCTTATATTATGAAGCTTTTTCCTCTATGGACAAACGGATTCAGGTTTTACATGAAGTCTGAATAAACTCATCACGTAACAACACGTTCATGTTAGAAGGGTTTTCAAGATAAATAAAACGTCTGTTAACGCCATGCATTTTATTTTGAAAATCCTCCGGTAACAGCAGAGCTCTGATGAGCCAATTGATCGATCAGCTTTGTTTGAAGAATCAAAGAAAAGGCTGATGTTTGAGAAAGAGACAGTCGGGTTTATTGATTAGAGGGGGGGGAAAAAAAAAAAGTTTCTGCTTCAAGCTTCATTTGTTCAGGGTGTTGCTTTCGGTTTCCATGGTGATGGACCTCCAACCTCAGACACCGTCTAAAGAAAAACCATCCATACTCCACCCCCCCAAAAAAACAACAAAAAAAACAAACAAACAAACAAACAAAACAAAAACAAACAAAAACAAAAAAAAAAAAACCCCAGCAGAATAAATTATCGCATCCCTGCCCTCTGTTCACGTGACCTGCAGGGAGACGCCACCCTCAAGCTAATCAATGAGTTTAAAAATCAAATAAAACCTGTTCATTCGATCAATGAGCTGATCAGCTGTCTCACAGGTGAGGCGATGTCAGTAGCCTCAGGACGGCTGCTGCCGGCAGTCTGCACTCTGTGAGGGGGGACAGTCTGTGTGGGAGGGGCACTCTGAGGGCCCTGCCTCCTCCAAGGCTCCCTCTGCCTTTGAGGGCCCCACATCCTCTGAGGGCCCCACCTCATGCTGCTCTGTGATTGGAGGAGCTGGTGCAGGTTTAAATTCTACAGAAATAGAGTTTGGATCTTGACCTCCAAAGGCTCCGCTCCCACCTAAGGACCTCCCTCCTACTGCTCCCCCTCCCATCCAGAACTCGGCCACCACATTGATCTCAGCTGGCCCCTGATCGCTGCTGGCTCCCGCATCCACTGACGACGTCAGGGCTTCAGTGAGGATGGCAGCTGTGTGAGCGACCCAGTTCAGCTCCGCCCTCACCTCCCCGCTTCCTGAGGCTCCACCTTCCGCAGGGGACGGAAGGGAATCTGTCTGAGGCCCTGGCTCAGCTCCACTGGTCGGCCCTGGTTGGGGGGCATTGGCGGGTCCCGTTCCAGCGGCGGCAGTGCCAATGTTGTTGTTGAGGTTATCCTGCAGAGCCGTCTGGTTCTGACCAGCCTGCTGGTTCTGCAGGAGCATCTCCTGGATCCGGATCTGCTGCAGGATTGCCGGAAGCTCGTAGTGATGGAAGAAATAGATCATGGAGTGCTGCGAGAGGACAAAAATGTTAGATTTACTGTTTGAGGGGAGGGGCTTAGCACAGGCATGAGGATGACGACACTTACCTGGATGAAGAGCCAGGAAGTGACGAGGGCGAGGCTGCTGTACTGGCCATTGAAGCGGTAGTGGTAGGCGTAGAAGGCGAAATGGTAAAGGTAGAAGAACCTGCAGGGAGAACAGATCACATGATCAGTCTTGAAGGTCTGCAGGCTGACAAGAGACATTCACAATAAAAATGGCCAAAGCCCGATTGATCTGTTTATTGATCAAATGACCAGGAACCCTTTTAACTTAATTCTGTAACAATGACCTCACACACAGAAAGTGACCTCACCTGAGCCAGTGGCGTTTGCTGGTGTTTGTGTGGCAGCAGATGGCGTCGTACTGATCTGCCAACCACACGATGAGGATAATGTAGAATGCAGTTGTTGTGTCATTGAAGAACTCTGACATGATGGCCTCCATGCCTGAGACAGAAAGTGACATCACAGGTCAGCTTTAAATGTAAGCCACACCCCCCAACCAAGGCTAACGTCCATCCAGTCTGTTTACAAACATTTTTTAATTTGACGCTCGTTTTTATTGCCAGGAACCTTCAGTACTTTGACTTTAATCTTTATTGAAACTGAACAAACAGGATCCCAAAAAAACAACAAAAAAACAAAAAACAAAACATCAGGTCACCTGGAGGTCACTACAGAGTGTCGGTACAGCAGAGTCACGAGCTGCTCTGAGATCAGCCGACTGACAATCAGGCCTGAGCAATCTGTGATTGACAGACGCAGCTACACAAACAAGCTCAATAAAAGCTTTTAAAAAATAAAAAATAAAAAAATAATAAAAAATATGCAGTCACACGACTCCAGTGTAAGGCTGCTAACACTGGAGTCATGTGACCTCTCACTTTTGTAAAGTGAGCAAGCTAGCTGCAGCATTTTGGACTGACTGTAAACAGCATCACAGCAGACATGCAGGCCCTAACCTGCACAGTACCGGCTCACCTTAGATCAGATTTCTATGTAGCGCTGAGCAAGTTTAAATTCAGTTATTTTTAATCTTTACTATCAAACCATAGTTTTTATTCTCTCGCTGCTTTCTATTTATTTATTTTATTTTATTTAGAAAGATGCCAGATTATAGCCTTGGGCTAATTTCCATCTGCAGACCCTCTGGCAAGTTGGTGTTAAACACAAGTTAGTAAAAACATACAGAGACATTATTTACAGGTCATGTGACAAGGACAAAAACAGTGATCACATTATACTAGAACCAACAATGACAAGAAGAGTGGACACAGAGGACAATATAGATAACAATAACGGAAACACATCAATTATATTGCACAAACCCCAGTATTGCACATGCCCTGACTGTCCTGATATTGCACTGACCCATTACACTAATAGTCGTTTCCTTTTTTGTAACACAATAACTCTTTTTCACGTCCAATATAAAGCATGATTATTAAACATGATCACATGTTTGTGTGTCCCTCAGCCGCCCTTTTAACTGACTCTTAAAGATGGGTAGACTTGTACTTTCCCTCACTGACAGTGGAAGACCATTCCAGAAGCTCACTCCCTGATATGACAGAGCATTCTGTGAAAAGTAAACTAAAAAGTATTTACTCAGCCATAAAACTACTGACTGGAATTAAGATGCTTGTGTCCAGATTAACCTAAGATGTTTCTGAGGAATTTATCACATCATTTTCACAACAGTGTTGCATTTTACTGATATATTTTTATAATCTTTAAAGATTTTTATAACCCTTTGATAACATCTCTGGAGCAGGGGGAACACTTTTCTTTGGTAGAGGAGTCATATGAGCTATGAAATACCCCTCTATGATTTGTCAGATGCTGCCACCCTTTGATGTGAAGGGGCACGTGGGCCTGGGTTGATAACAGGCCCCACGCAGCCGCTTATCCTGACTGCCAGTGTTAGGGTAAGGGAAGCCAGATAACGGAAAGAACTCGGCCACGCGTCAGGACCCAGGTGACAGAGGTTCAGAAGCGTCCTCAAACAGAATGGGATCTGGACTCACCTACGAGGGCCAGGATGACAGTGAGCAGAGGGGCTGCTGGGAAGGCAATGGTCATGTTCATCTCCAACATCTGCAGGAGGTCAACTGTAGGGGGTGAGAGAGAGTCAGAATAGACCTGAGGCTCGGGTTCAAAGGTCAACACTGAATGGTATGAGGAACTGACCAATGAAGACGAAGATCTGGTGGTGAGAGTATCTGAGCAGCATGGACACCGACAGAGTCTGAAACGGAGAACGCGAGACTCAGTCGTGACATCGTGCGACTGAACGAACCCGAACGATCAGTGTGGGTCATTTACTGTATTTGTACTTACAAATATGACCATAATGACAAAGGCGGCCAGGTAGGAGGTCCTGGCCATCCACATGCTGACAAAGCGGTAATGCTCACCGGAGACCACGTTCCTCAGGAATCCTGCAGAGAACCACACAAACACCTGAGCTGTGTCACATGACTGGAAGTAAACACCTGCTCTCTAAATCCAATCAGTGAATGTAGCATCACACCAAAGTGCCCTGCCCCACCCTCCATTTACAGCGCCCACCCCACCTTTGTTCTCCTCATTCTCGGCGAGCGCCTTCACGCTCGACATCAGGATGTCATCGTAGCCCAAAAACTCATCGAGCAGGAAACGACTGAAGCCATCTCCGAAACACTCGTCCTTCATCGGATCTGCAAACAGACACAGACGCGGTTAGGGTGTGCAAGTTGGCCAACGCTGAGGTCATGTGACACGGCGGCTCAGAGTCTGACCAAGTGTGACGACCATGACAGGGATGTTGAGTCTCTGTCTGGTGCTCTGAGAGAGGCGCAGGAAGCCATACTCCAACGAGTACTCCACGATGTACTCCTCCTGAGGCCACACTGCGACAATGAACAACAAAGTAAACAACCACATCAGAAAAACACAAAAATAAATACATACAATCTTAAATTGTGAAACATTAAACAGCTAAGCAGGTGTTTCTGGACTGAATAAGGAGGCGGAGTTAAAGGAGGTGAGGTGGCAGGGGTGGGGTGGAGAACGGTTTACCTGCTCGGGTCATCATCTCCAGCTCAGACACTGAGTCCTGCAGCGGCTGCATACCTTTAGTGGTCTGGCTAAACGAGACGTCCTGGCTGTCGTTGGCTCCTCCTCCTCCTGAAGCTCCTCCTCCTCCTGCACCAACCAGAGATGGCTTCAGGCGGGGCTCGATGTCCAACTCAAACTGCAGCAGGACAGCAAAAGGTTTTGAGGGTCATTTCTGCTTTTAATCTGAGAGTATCCAGGGAGTAATATGAATACTGGCGGTCATCACATTACTCTGGCTTGAGGGAGTGCAGTCAATGGGACACTGAGCAACGCTCATCACAAACCCCAACTGTGGGTTTCATACAAAAGGCTCCCGGTACCCTGTTGTTGCTAAGGAAACGTGTATTCACCAACCAGTTTGCAAGTAGTTGCAAACTGGCTGGTGAATACACGTTTCCTTACACATTTTGTTCCACCAAAAACATCCCTTTGATTGCTGACCTCCGACAGAACACGGCGATGGGAGGAAGACAGGACGAAAGAGTCATTTGGAGGTTGTAGTAGTTGTGTTCTTCCAGCGATCGGGATCAGTGCAAGATCCCGACTCGGGGCCCGTGTGCGCAAGGCCTGAAGTAGCCAATAGCAGTTTAAAGTTCACCTGAGTCAGGTGTTCGGGGTAGTTAAGTCCCCAGATACACAGAACTACTCTGAGCTCACACACCACCAGAGGGCACACCTGCCAACAAGTGTTTTACCGCCATCCTCTTATTACTACTTTTCGTTTCTATTGGAAACCCAAAATCTGTGTGACTCTCAAACTTTATGAAGACCCACACACACACACACACACACTAAACACTTCTGACTCACAGGGAAAACAAGAAGTGACATAAGCAGAGGATTTAGAACTCGCTGCAGCTCTGCAGGACCAGGATGCGAACGTGATTCAGAATTCTGATGCTAAAGAGGAAGCGCTGTTAAGGTCTGTCACTTCCTTTCAGCTCACCTGCTCCAAGCCAAGCTTGTTTACACCTGTGCAGGTGAGCTGGCTGTCTGATGCTGTGGTTTAACACTAGAATCACCAACACCAGTGATGGCAACGACATCATTTCTGTTAATTTTCTTCTAAATTTAAGTAAAATTTGAAAAAACAAAAACAAAAACAAACAAACAAGTATTTAAGGTTAATTTTAGGGATTTTATTAGTTTTATAAATTTATATATATTTTCATTACAGATTTTAAAGTTCAAATACAAAAAAGAATAAACAGAGTACAACAAATAACATCTAACACATCTAAAAAATCCAACTATTACAGACGAACGTTATCAAAGTTCAATGTGTGTGCATGTGAGAGAGAGTGAGAAAAAGTGAGAGAGATCACCTGCACTGAGCTGTTGTCAAACATCTCCACAGTCATCTCCTCCTCTTCCACTTCTTCGTCGGGCAGCATCGCAAGGCTGAGCCCGCCCATTGCCAGCCCCCCTCCTTCCTCCTCGGCATCCAGCTCATCATGGAGGCTCGCCGAGTCGTAGTGCTGAAGGAAGATGGGTGCCCGGCTCGAGTTTCTCTGGATCTCAACCCGCAGGATGCCGTCACGGGGCCAGCGCTCCCTTACCACCTCTAGACAGTTGATGGGTGAGCGAGAGAAGGCAATGTGGATGTAGGCAAGGATGAAGAGGACGAAGAGTGCCTGAGGACGGGTTAGAGAGATGTCAGCGAGCGCTGGTTGTGTCACCGTAATCTCATTTCTGCATCAGTGAGTCTCTCACAGCAACCAGAGTTTATAAAATACGTCACCAATAAAATAAAAACTAGGGGTGCAACGATACACAAAATTCACGATTCGGTTCGATACTTTGGTGTCATGGTTCGATTTTTTTTTCCCCATACAAAAAAAATGTTCATGCCTTTTTAATTTGTCATTTATTAAAATTATAAATATATATTTTAACTCAAAAGTGCAGTTTTTAAATTTAATGTTGCTGAAACAACAAAATAATTAAAATAATAAATCTGATCGAGAAATCACTCAGCTTTGGAAAAGAGAGTTTATTACAGAGAAATGTCTCTTTCCAAAATAAAAGCTATACTATACGCTTCTTCTGGGCTATATTCTCAGCAGCATATTAAACATATCAGGTCCCCATAAGGAGAATCATGTGCTAATGGCTGTCTAAATGACTCGGGTAAAGTTTGTAACATGCGTGCTTGTTGTTTTTGTCTGCTTCCACTTGTCTTTGCACTAGGATGATGTCGGTGTAAACGTGCAGTCATATTCGTTGTGTTCCCACTAGTGCTGTCAGAGTTAATCTCGTTAAAATGACATTAACGCCATAACGCGGCAAATCTCCGTTAACGAGTTACCGCGGCTCGCCCCGTGCGTGGGGCTGGACAGCGTTAGCACGTTAACAAGCTAACTGCGCTAACGCACTAGTTCCCACCAATTGATGCATTGCGTGGCACATCCGACATACTGTTTTACTTTTGTCCATGATGCGCTTACCATCAGGGTCATGCTTCACATGAAAACCAAGATAGTTCCAAACGCCAGATCTGAATGAGGGTGGGGGAGGTTCAATTTCGGGTAGCGTTGAGGTAGTTGCCATGTTGCAACGAGCTTAGCTTCTGTCTTGCTAGCTTGTGCTGCGCTCATTGGATCTGCACTGACAGTGCAGCCTAGGCGGAGTAGTCGAATGCAGATCCACTGAGCGCTCAACACAGACAGCATCGTCAGAAGAAAAGTTGATAAAATAAATAACATTTTTGTATTGTTCGATACATATGCGTACCGAACCGAAAGCACTGTATCGAATGGTTCAATATCGATACGAGTATCGTTGCACCCCTAATAAAAACAATAAAATGTACACATCAAAATCAATAAATGTCCTCTGATCAAAGAAAGTAAACATCTGGAACCTGTCTGCAGAGTCACCAAAGACCCTTCCTCTGTGGGTTAGCAATCGTTTCTGGTCTCTGTGTAAAGCAATTCTGCTGGCTCCTCACAGCTTCACCTACATCATTCGCAACATAAACCTGCCCACTGAGCATGCTCAAATGTCTGAGACAACGCTCTGTAAGGACACCGCTGACTCCACAGAGGAACCAGCTTGTATCGGGACCCTGTCCCCTACCTCATTCACGCTACTAAAGGAACAGGCTGCTGGGAGACTTCCCATAATACTCTAAGGGTTTCTTCTCCACTTCCTGCCACCCCCAACCCACTTCCCTTGCTGAGCCTGGCTCTATTGTAGATAGAACTTCCTTCTAACAGGTTCTTCCCCTCCACTGTGCTGTTATACCACGTGCTGCTCAGATGTGGGTCATCTGATCGTCTAGGTTTCCTCTTCTGTTTTGCAGACTTTACGTTGCAGAATAAAAGCATGTAAATAAAGTTTAACTGAATTATTTGTGGAGAGGAGTCACCTGAAACATCTGTGATCACCTGAAACACCTGACCATTACCAATACTGTGACGTGTTCCTGAGATCACTATTCAGAAACAGACTGACTGATCAGTAATGTGATTACATCCTGCTGACAGGTGAGCTGTGCCCCACCTTGAGCAGAACGAAGAACTCAAAGACCCTCCTGAAGGACGGAGGGAATAGGCGTGCGTAGGTGACGGCCATCTTGAAGAAGAGCGCATGGAAGAGGCGGTCGCGGACATTGATGAGGGGGTTCTGGTTCAGGTTGGGATTGCGGAGGCGGTTGGGTCCCATGTTGTTGTTGTTGTTGTTAAGCGGGACATTGTTGTTGTTCGCCTGGTTCTCCGACATGGCTGCGATTGCCCGTCGTTTCTGCTCGTGCTCAGAACTCACCACCGCCAATGACGACTCTAGGTCAACATGGCTGCTACTGCGTCCTCAGAGCGAAGGTCAAGGCCTGAGTGCCGCACCTGGAACACACAGATGAACTCACTGATGACTACAGTCAGGGGGCAGAGCCTCAACCACCTCTGAAAACAGATCATTAAGGGATTTAGGTTCTCAGCTCAGAGCTGCAAACAATCAGTCACCTTTATTCCGATCAATAACTTTACACTAAACACAAGTATTGATTAACATGGCTTGTTTAGATAAAGTCATCTCAGTAATCACCAACAACCGATCCAACCTTTCATCCAATCAGATGACATGAGATCAATAACCTGCAGGTATTTTTATTTTTATTTTTTTTAAATCAGATCAAAGAAACCGAGACACTGATGATCTAATCTCTGTGCTTTAGGAGCTGAACCTGCTTGACACCAAAAGCCATTAGAGGTGTCAGCATCTGACCAATCACAGTTAGTGTTCAGTGCACTGTCAGAGTGGCTGATTTTAGTACAGAGAAAGACTGAGCTGAAGAACTTAACCCCCACCTCCCCACGGCAGTACTTTATTTTTTCTCAGCACTGCAGAGTCTGTACCGAGCAAGGCTAGCAAAGAGAACTGATACCAAAAACTATCGATTACTTTCCTCTGCATCAATAACAGCAGCGTCAGCCTCAACTTCTCGAGCTGACACAGCTCCTCCCATCACTAGCAGCAGGTGGACAGTAGTAAACCTGGAGAAGCACCTCAGAGACTGTCAGTCCATCTTTAGGAGGAATTTCATGAATTCAGAGAAGCTCCTATTTTATTAAACATTTACCTGCCTGCGACACGTTAGTGTTAGGATTAGCTCTTCCCCCATCCTAACTGTTATCATTAAGCTAGGAGATGACATTAAAGTGGGAGTGAGGCAGGAAACAGACAGGCTAGGGATGAGAATTGTAAAGGTTCTTGTAAAAGGACCAGTTCCCAGTTGTCCAATTCCTTAGAATTCCAGGACCTATCGATTCCGCTTACAGATTCTTGTACTCACACTACGATCAGCTGATTTCAGTTCTTGTGTCAGAGGAAAATAGCAGCTCAGTCGTAATCGTAATTATGAGACATTGTGTTTCAGGTCATTTTAAGGAGTAACATGAAAGTAACGTAACGAGCAGTGTTGGGCAAGTTACTGTGAAAAAGTAATTATAGTTACTAGTTACTACTTCAAAAAAGTAACTGAGTTACAAGATTCTAAAAGTAATTAATTACTTGAAAAGTAACTAAGATAAGATAAGATAAGATAGAACTTTATTAATCCCTCGGGTGGGTTCCTCTGGGAAATTCGATTTCCAAAAAAGCACAGCACCGACAGAAGTTACAGAGTTATACACACACACATATATATAAATACAGAGACAATATAAATAAAATATACGAAGGGGATAAATAGAATAAATAGGAATAAAAATAAAAATACAAGTGAATTGCACATTTCAAGTATTGAGTCTATTGCGTTACTTTAAAAAAAAAAAAAAAAAAGTTTAACCCTCTGGAGTCCAGGGTATAATTGGCCATTTTTGACTACTTTTGATGTTTTCCCCTACATTTCACCTTTAAAAACTATTTACTTTGCCTTGTTTGGTATCATTCTCTTCAGCACAACCTCATGTGTCTGGATTTACAGTTATGTTTTCATTTTGACATACTGTATTAACACAATTGAACACCGTGTATATATTGTTTATCATCACTCTGGTTTTACGTGGCCTATCAACACAATTTAAAACCTGGTATATATCACCTTGTTGCTTTGTCATCTTAAAGTGGTCGTGTGATTGGCTTACCATGACTACTTTATTCTTCCACAGCCAAACAGCAGCACTCATGCGATTGTTTTGCCCCCTTAGCTCCAGGTATTATGCCAAAAAGTGATCGTCGGGCAGAAAGTGACTGCCGCCTGCGGGAGCGCGCAGGCGGCAGTCACCGCATTTTCTTGTTAGTAACGGTGTTGTAACGATAGGAATAGTAATTACTTAGATTAATCGTTACTGAAAAAAAGTAACGCCAATACTTGTAACGCCTTTATTCCCATCACTGGTAACGAGTAATGTAATGAATGACCTTCTCCAGAGAGTAATTAAGTCACACATTACATAGCTTTTAAGGAAAGTATTCTGTGTAATATGAGTAATAGATTACTTTTGAGTAATGACTCCAGCACTGATCATAACAAAGAAAGGATCATGGACAGTCAACATGGACAAACATGTGACCCACAGTGTGCAGTTAATGTGCATGACTAATGTCTTTGATATGGTGGAGACTCTCAAAGCACAGCCAATAAGGAATCAAATCAATAAGTAATATCAATAATGGAATCAGAATTGCTAAATTCTTATAAATCTTCATCCCTAGTAACAGCAATAGTAAATAGTGAATAAGCCCATCCTAAAAACACAAGCAGTGAAATGACAGTGACAGATCAGTAGGAAACACGAAGTAGCAGAACTGCACCTGAGTGTGCACGTCAGGATCGCTTCTTCATTTCATCTTCTCCCCTCCCAGCATCCAAAATCCGAGCTTCACATTGAGTCCGACCAGTATTTCTTACTACCGTGATTTCACGGGTAAAGGGGGCTGTTTTTAGAGGTTTAGATGTTTTCTGAGGGAACACTTTTAAATTCCTTCATGAAGGAAACTCCTGGAGCTCAGGTGAGCTCAGACTGATGATGATGATGATGGATAAGCTGTGGCAGCAGGTCAGGAGGTCTGCAAAAACCACAGACTGAGATCATCAGGATCTTCTGCATCCTCCAGCTGCAGCCTGACGATCTCCAGGTGAGACACCACAGACCAGCTTATCCCCCCCACCGGTACATGTAAATACTGATGACCTCAGGAAAAACATCTGAGACATGTGGTCCTTCAGCATCGGGTCAGCTGACTCATGTCTCCATTAATCTCACCTGTGAGCCACACACCTGAGGCCGCTCTCAATGACAGGTGTGAGAGGCTGTTCTTAGTGCGGGAACCTCAGCAGCCGCCCCCTCCTGGACATCAGAGAGCATGCAGCTCTACATCTTTATTTACAGTCTGTGAGGTCTCAGGTAAAACAGGAAGTGGCGTTTAGTGACTTTTTGCCATGAAAACAGCAGGATTGGGACCATAGGGCCACCATAACAAGACTTTGAGGGTCTCAGGCTGTGACATGATCGTTTGCCAGGTGACCAGCTCAGGATTGCAGGGGACTCCTGGACATTGAAGAACATGCAGCTACCTGTGAGAGTGGGAGGAACCTCTGAGCTCAGTCTGATCCTCACTAACTTCCTGTCTGAATAAAGTTTAACGAAAATAAATAAAGTTTCTCACTGCTCCACTTGCTGCACCTCAGGACAGGTGATGTGATCAGCTGATCGTCAGCCCGGAAATGTGGTGTGTGTGTGTGTGTATATTCTGATCAGCTGATCCTGATTGGCAGGCTCAGGTGTGTGGTGCTGCTTCAAGCAGATTACCCCCGCCACCCCGCGTGTGTAATCCATAGACACCCTCACCAGCGGCAGGTGACGCTGACTCACCTGTGCGCGGCCTCGTCGTTGTTTCTCTCGCTTACCCACGAACGCCACAGTTAGCCGTTAGCAGCGCTAGCAGCAGGGTTAGCTCTGCGGCTAAAGGCGGAGTCCGGAGGCAGCCGGATCGGACAGAACCGGGAGCCGTCTCGATCCCAGCCGACAGGTGAAGGGACGGAGGGTCCGGGTGCACGGAACCGGAGCACGAGGTGAGCTCAGAACCCGGAAACTGTGGCTAAACTGCGGCTAACACAAGCTAACAGAGGGTAAGAGTCTGACTACTGTCAGCGCGTCACTGAGACCGGAAATATACGTCCTAATACCGGAAGTAGTGAACCCCGGTTGAAGGTTCTTATATCCCTGAGCGCTGCCTGGCAGGCGCCTCGTGCTGGTCGAAAGCTTCAGCACGTTTATTAACGGTGAACAGCTGATATGTCACTGGTTACAGAGTCCAAAAACTGGGATTGAGCTGATGGAGGAGCCTCGGATGAGAAGGTGAGGGAAGAATCACAGAAGTAAGTTAAATGATGTGAGGCTGTGATCAGCTGACCTGCTGTTCTATGTGGATCTGAGACGTCACACTGAACAGCTGTTCTGCATCAGCCAATCACTGTAGAGTAACCAGCACTGAGCTGCCTGTACGGCGTGTTCTTCATATAACAGATCTAATGTCTGATTAAGACCTCTGAACAGCACATGGGAGCTTCTCTCAGAGACCCTGAGTATGTGTAAATACAGCAGCTGGACTCTCAGACCTGATGTGTGGCAAACTGCACATACACAGTTTGTGTTGCTCATATTTGCTGAGCTGACTAATTACCTCACACTTAAACATTACACAACTTCAGCTCCTGTCACACGTTTCTATATGTGAATGTTTCACTGGGACGAGATGAAGACGTGACGAAGCTGATGTCACACATCAGCATTACTTAACAGGTGTCTCCATTGCTGTCACTGGAAGCTAACTGATCGACTGGTTCACACATATTACAATGTAATCAGATTTAACCGTTCATTAACTGAAGGTGTTGGGTTGTTCCCACCCACTTTGACAAGGTGAACTCTGCCCATCAGGATGGAGGTCGCTCCATCAAGCAGAACAATAAAACATCTTCATACTTCATACTTTAGCTGATTGAGCAGGTGGGGGAACCCTAGGATCTGTGTGGGGAAAATACTCCGCTCACAATCATTTCTATTGACAGCTCCAACAGATTTTCTTAGTGTTTCAATTGTTTTACATTTATTGATTTAAAAGTGACAGTGTGTATTAATGAACATATATCAATGCAAATATACCAGATTTAGCCAAAGCTACTTTTCATCTGTAGTCCCTGACAGGTCAGACAAAAACTATAAATAAGAAATTTAGCACACCTTCAGACAAAGTACAACAAAGTAGCGCTAACAACAAATCCGTAAAGTTATGTACAGGCTGTGATCAGCTGACTGGCTGCTCTTTGTGGATTTACACACCTGAATTCAACCAGATGTGAGCAGATGTTTTGCAGCTGTCTCGGCTGATTTCTACATTAACAGTATACTGAATGCCATCTTTATACCAGACAGTATAAAGTTGGTATAACAATTGAATTCAGTGAACGAATCTAAACATCATCATCCTAAATGTAAATTAATTTCTATTGCTGAACACTGACCACCACAGCACCACAGCAAAGTGCTTTACTGTGAATTCACCACAGTACTGCAAAGTAACCTGTTTATCCTACACAAAACTCCCCAGAATTGTCAGACAATATTTGAATAACACAAAATTAGTATACTTAGTTTGTTTTGCAGGAAGTTTCACTAAATGAAAATACATAATTTAGAATCAGAATCAGAATCAGAATGGGTTTATTGCCAGATGTTGAGGTTTACAACATTAGGAATTTGCTGCGGTGCTTCAGTGCAAACAATAAGAATTAAAGTGCTATGTAGAAAGAAAGATATGTGCATGAGATATACATTAGATATATACATGAGAATAAGAATTAAGAGTGCTGCGTAGAAGGATATATACATGAGTGCAGGTGGTGATCAGTGCCAGACATGAAATGATGCTATAAATGAAATGATTTATAAAAACACATCAAAAACAATATGTGATTAAACACGAGGACTTGCATGTAAGCTTTATATGAGCAGTCCTTTTCTTTAAATCTAACCTCTCTTTCTACTCTCCTCTGTCTTTTTTTTCTTATCTTTCTCCATCTCTGAGTGAAGTTAGCTTTCTTTTCTCTCCCTGTGAGATACAGAAGCTGGACCTTTAACTAGCAACATAGTTCAGAGTTTGAAAGCATGGATCTATCCATTAGTGCCCAGGCTGCTGCTGCTGGTGATGGTGTGAGGGCCACGCTCCATCATCTCGAACTAGTCTGTTAAACATGATGATGAGTTAGCCGCACTGCCATAGTCACCAAACTCAGCCCAATAGAGCACTTTCGGGATGTGATGAAGTGGAAATTCCCATCATAGGTGTAACAGCTGTGTGATGTGAGCACTGTAACAAAAAATAATTTCCCCCAGGGATCAATAAAGTATTCTGATTCTGATTCTGATGATGATGTCATGTCAACATGGACCAAAATCTGTGAGGAACATTTCCAGCAGCTTCTTGAATCTGAGCCAATCTGAGTTAATCTGAGTTACAGCAGCTCTGAAGGAAAAAAAAGAGTCCAACCTGGTACTAGCGAGGTGTACTGATGCCTGGTCTCTCTTGGAAATGAGATTTTTAATCTCAATGAGATTTTTTACCTGGATAAATAAGGGACTAATAATGTGGCCAGTGATTCATCAATTTTTCCTGAAATAGACTGAAGATGTGAAATCCTCAAACCTGAGATACTCATTACTCTTGTCATCTTTCATCATCATCCTCAGACATCAGAAACAGGGCAGGTGTTTAACTGTCAGAACGAAAACTCTTTTTAAACTTTATTCTAGGTCAGAAACTCTGAGGTTTCACATCAAAGTTAATTCAAATTTAAATTTTATTTTTCACATACACAATCATACACAGTACGACATGAAGTGAAATCCTTATTGCTGTGCAATTCCCGACCAAATAGAAGAACAAAACTAAAGAAATTAAAATGCAAATCAGCAGAGTGCAGATTGACTGTGAACAGTCAAAAATACAGTAATTGAGGTATGTTATTGAAGTGAATTATATGAATTCAGATGAAGCTTCACAATCAGGTGAGATTACCTGGAGGCAAATAGACACAGGAACTGAAAGCTTCAGTCTCCAGATTCATCACAGTCAGTCATGATTAGCAAACCTGATCTAGTTATGCTGCTGTAGACTCTCATCCTCTCTCTGTACCTTTCTGCAGGTGGGCCTCATGGTTTCTGACTCCACCCCTTGTCCTTTACAAAGAGGGTGTCTGCTGTGAGCTGACAGTGTGTAAATGAAGTTTAATTGAATGACATCACAGCATGACTGATCACTGATTGATTCCTCCCTGGACAGAAGCTGTGTTTCCACTGTCAGACTGAAGGGGGCGCCATCTGTCAGCAGAAAACATGATCAGGACACACACACAAACACACACACACATTTTCCCAGTCTCTGTTGCCTTGGTAACACCCTGGCTGCTGGATGGCCTCCAGGAAATGAAGAGTGAGACAAGATGAGTGGGAGGGAGGTGTGTGTGTGTGTGTGTTCATCCTGGTTTGATTCTAGTCGGAATTTTTGAACTGAGGTCCTGCAGAGACAAAATTTGTGATGAACGTCTGTATCCAGCAGGGGCGCCTAAGCCATCCACAGAGAGGTGAGGAAGTGCAAGCAGGGTTGAGCAGGTGGAGATTAGTGTCAGGGTGATTCATGATGGAAGGATAGCAGCAAGACTGAAAGGGAAGGTTTAAAGATGGCGGTGAGACCTGATGTGATGAACAGGATCAGAAATGAGTCCATCAGACAGGCGGCTCAGAGTCAGAAAGACTGAGAGAGGCATGTATGTGCAGAGGAAGGAGGGTGGAGGATGGAGATGGAGCTTCAGGGAGGGGGAGAAGAGGAAGAGTTCAGAGGTTCATGGATGTAGTGAAGGACATGGAGAGGGTCGGTGTGACAGGAGGAGATGGAGACATGAGCGACTATCAGGACTGCTAAAGGAGGGAGTGATGTGTGTGTTTGTGTGTTAGATCTTATCTCAACACCACTGTTGCCATGGAAACTGCATAATGAGCTGAAGGTGCAGGACATTAGGCAGCTTGTTTGTATGTGTGATTGGTTCTGCTATTGATCCTTGAAGCTCTGTGAGACAGATGAGGTCACCTGACTCACCTGAGCGCGGACCTCAGTGTCTCCAGCCTGCTCAATTCTCATGAAGCTGACTGACACCACCTGTAATTCTCCTGTAACCCTGAGGCCCCTCCCTGGGCAACTTAACCACCATCTGCACCCTAACCTGTGTGATCTTAATGTCTCGTATGATGATGTGGGGCAATGCTGGTATTCACCGACACAAATGTAACTGCATGCAATTTTCTAAAAACCAACAGCTTTTGGATTTTAAGAAAATTCCAGGTTTTCCAGGCCGGCCATGACACTGCACTGTGGTGACAGGAAACAGCTGCCACATACAAAGGTTGTATGTGGCAGCTGTGGAAGTTGTGGAGGTTGAGGTTGAACACCCGTGACTCCCCATCAGCAATCTGCCTCAGAAGAGCTAAAACACACTAGCCGTGTCTGGACCTAAACTCCGCTGCAGGTCCATATATCAAACGATCACTATGGCATTACTGAGAGTTGAAAAACTGTCTAAAGTCTTTCATCTTTATTAAAATGATCAGCGTTCTGCTCTACTAGGTGGAACAATTGAGTTTAACATCCAGGCATCCATGAAAACGGAATTTATGACATTTAACGGAGTTAGAAGTTAGCAGGGAGTTAGCTCGCTAGCTTCTATCTAAATACAATATAGCATGTCCTGACTGCGGGGTTTTAGAAACAAATTAAAACGTACAGCTCTGTTATCACTTCCAGCATAAATGAAGACAGAAAACTAAAAAGCAGTGACGTTTGTAGGGTTACTGAAGTTGGGCTAGCTGGTATATAATGATGTGCTACGTGACCATTAGCAACACAGCTATGTTAGCATAATATAAACAAGCTAACTTTTTTTCCACTCGATAAAAGTTGACGTGAGTGTTCTCGGTGGTCAGGAACAAATGTAATCGCATGGCAGGATGCTGTAAAAGGACCAAACTTCAGCCAGGAGAACAACTGAGATAATCCATCCACAATACGAGGTTAGTCATTCATATACTGCTGCATGGGCTGGGCTGTAGTTACATCCTAAGGTTTTAAAAACTGAGCTTAAATAAATGATTAGGGTAATAAAAGCCGAGGGAGGTCAACAGTGATCACTGACTGTTTTAGGAGCTTTTTGAGATCAAATAGAAGAAAATACATAACATTAAACATGTTAACAACACAAAAGCCATATTAAACGCAGACTACTTTAGGCCCGGAAGTAGGATTCGTCGCGTCATCACTGAACAACCGGATAGAGGGTTTTCACCTACGTCACGTTCTGGGCGGTAACCCACATGCGCGGCCATATTGGAGGCACTCGGAGGTAAACACTGAAATGGATCAATGTCCGAAAGCACAGAAAAGCTCCTCAAAATGCGTTATAGATGCAAAGGCATACAGGAAAGGACTTGGTCCGCAGGAAAGGGCACAATATTTGTTTAAGGTTTATTGGTGGTGGTGCAGATCCATACGAGTTGGCTCCTTTGTCTTGGATCAATGACGACCCGAAAAGTCTTCTGTCTATTGCGTATCCTGATATCATCAACTACCTGGTTTTCTTGCCGAGCCTATACACAGGGGAAGACTTTAAATCTTATAAAAGTTTGGAGGCCTATAACCAGATGGTGTGTGGATGGGTGAGGGAGATGCAGTATCAAGTCATCAGCGACAGATGGCAGTGCTCTGGCCTTGCTGGTCTCTCAGCACTAATTGGTCAGTTTAAGGAAACGCCCCATGAGACCAAAACCTCCAGGAAGCTCAAATGATGGAGAGACTGAGAGAGGATGAAATAGGAAATTAACAAGTTGACAAAGACTCTGAGGGATGTCTTCATCACATCATCTGTGGAAAAGTTAGTGCAACACACAAACGGCTTCATCCTCTGCATACCAGGAAACAACCCGGATTAACAATTATTACTGAGAGCCACGATGGCATCATTGGAAGAAAAGAGGAAGACACAGTGATGAAGAACAAGCTTTAATTGGAACCACAGAGCATGCACCTGAAACAGCTTCTTCAGCTCTTTTTATAGCAGCACTTTATACACTCATATGATGCTTCATGGTTTTACATTCAGATGAGAGCGCGCCGATTTAGAAACATCACATGCAACAACACACGGACACGGGAACAGCAGGACGGACCGCCTCGTATTTACAGACCGATTGTTTCAGGATGTTATTCTTCTGAGCTCCTATTGTCCTCAAACCAACATTTACACGATGGAACGAATCAGCATGCGTGATGTCATCAAGCAGCACACAGCTCTTTGATTACACCCCCAAAGCAGAGGGGTGTTTCCTATACACGGCTTTTCAGTCACAAGACATTAGCGTGCAAGCCACTGTCTGGGCCTGCCTGAAACTCTGGAAGTGATAAACACAGGTATAGTGCTGCCAGAAGATCACTCCATCACTTTTTTCCAAATGCAAAATAAAATATTCACTGTTAGCTTAATTAGGTGAAATTTAGTCATGGCTTTAAGTGGATCTGAGTGATCGTAGCTCAATTGGTCTGCACAAAAACAAACAAAAAAAAAAAATCAAGAAAAAGCAGCAGTCACAAGCATGATGTCACAAGCATGTGTCCATCGAGTGGACTGATGTCGTCACGGAATAATCAAGTGTAAGGTCAGGTTTTACTGTGAGCTCAGATCAGTGAGAGGAGGTTGAAGGAGGATCAATGTTTGTGACATCAGAGAGAACTCTGTTGATAGGAACAGTGCGAGCTCCATCGAGTGGACTGAGACTCAGGTGGAAACAGCTTTACATGAACAGACCAGGGACATCCCCGAGCTCACGAAGGTGCTGTTACTGTGACATGAGCATAAATATGGGCTCAGTTGTTTCTGCTGGCAGTTATTAAAGTTGATGTTACATATGTTAGGATTCAGACATTAATCTGATCAACACGGTCAGAGCTGCATTTTCACAGACATGTGTGCGGTGTGTATGGCCCTGGGAGAGAAAAAAGCTCTCTCTGTGTGCACACTGCTGAGAAAAGTCACGCAGACACGTTTTAATTACAAACTAATTGTCATGCAGAGCAATGCATAACTGCAGTGTTTCAGCACAAGTGCAGTCATACAGCCATGGAATCTTGAGTTTAATAAATACGCAGCATCACAGGCCATAAAGCTAACATTTATGGACGTAACATGGTTACTATGTAACTCGGGTCGGATCTCACTGTGAATCATGTTCACAGTTTAGGTCAGCAGTTCTGCTCTCCTCTGGATCAATCCTGCCTCCGTCTAAGCTGCAGATGTATTTATAACCCTGACTTTAACTTTACTAAGAAAAATGTCTGAGTGAGAGAAGACACATCAGGGAGGATAGAGCTGCGAGCAGCATGGAAGAAGTGATGAAGACTTCATGTTAGTTAGCCTCCGTGCTGAAACAGCGATAGAAGCAGAAACGTGTGCATCAGGTGCACAGCGGTCATTAAACAGCACTACACCTGTGGTGATGAACCAGCTAAATGATGAGATAAACTTTAAAATGTGAGAGAAAAAACAACCACACCCCTCTGTGGTGACGTGGTTGTATGACATCCAATATATCAGGCAAGTCTTGAGCAATGTGCACATGATATCACACAAGAATCCTGAATAAAACCAAAAGGTTGGTTTTTTTTTTTTAAAACCAAATGTATTGCCCTCTGGTGGTCATAAAAGCAGAATGCAACTTTAAAGAGGACATGAAACGTTACACATATAAAGCATAATTTACATACAAAAACTGACAGATGTAACTTTGTCTGTGAAGCAGGATTTAAGAAATAAATGCTTAAAGTTAAAAGTTGTTTAGAGCCATCTTCTGTCAGTGATGTCATGTGGTTGCCATTTGTGTTGCCCCTGGCTGCAACAATGAGTTTATGTTAAACTGAGGATATACTGTCCACTTTCACTGTCTGTCTCTTTAGCAGTAAGCGGCTGTTTGCTGTTTGGCTAGCTGCACTCAAATTGGAAAATCCAGCCATTAGCCATAATATTCGGGTTTGTGTGGAGGAGAGCCTGTTTGAGCCAGGTGACAGGTGTTTACTTGACCTACACGAACTGATTTTTCTTCCTCTGACCAAGTGTACCAAGCAGCAGAATCAGCTGATGCGATCAGCGTTAATTTATGCAACAAAATAATTTCTGTTCCCAAAAACATCCAGACAGTTTACAACATAACAGCCCAATACATGCACAACAAAGCACAAATGTAACTTTTTTTTTTTTACTGAAGCACAACTGGGAATACCATCAGCACGTCTGCATCGAAAACAGGTGGATGTGAAAAAAACCCAAGAAAGTGGAGCCTCTGAGGAAGAGATGCCACACTTTTTGGTGACCCTTTGTTTCTTCCTCGCATCATCTCACTGACTGGATTACTTCATATTAGAAGTGAGGAAAAGCAAAGCCCAAATACACTACCAGTTAAACGTTTGGACACACCTTATTTAATGTGTTATCTTTATTTTTATTACTGTTGACACTGTGAGAATCTACAGTGTCAACAGGATGGTGGTGGTCATAAAAGCAGAATGCAACTTTAAAGAGGACATGAAACGTTACACATATAAAGCATAATTTACACCACTGAGGCATCAAAACTATGAATAAACACATGGAATTATGTAGTAAACAAAAAAGCGTGAAATAACTCAAAAAATGTTTTATATTTTAGATCCTTCGTAATAGTCCCCCTTTGCTTTGATTACTGCTTTGCACACTCTTGCCATTCTCTTGATGATCTTCATGAGGTAGTCACCTGAAATGGTTTTCCAACAGTCTTGAAAGAGTTCCCAGAGATGCTGAGCACTTGTTGGTTCTTTTGCCTTTACTCTGCAGTCCATCTCATCCCAAACCATCTCCATTGGGTTTAGGTCAGGTGACTGTGGTGTCTGTGCGGGATTTATCAGGGCTCTAATCTGAGGTGCTGTTAACTTGTGATTTCTGAGCCTGGTGACTCGGGTGAATTTATCCTCAGCAGCAGACTCCTTTGTCTTCCTTTCCTGGGGCGGTCCTCATGTGAGCCAGTTTCATCATAGTGCTTGGTGTTTTTTGCGACTGCTCTTGGGGACACTCAAAGTTTTAGCAATTTTCCGGACTGACTGACCTTCAGTTCTTAAAGTAATGATGGACTGTTTCTCTTAGCCGATTGGTTCTTGCCATAATATGAATTCTAACAGTTGTCAAAGAGGGCTGTCAGCTGTATACCAACCTGACTTCTACACAACACAACTGATGGTCCCAAACCCATTAAGAAGGGTGAGACACAAATGAACCCTGACAAGGCACACCTGTGAAGTAAAAACCATTTCAGGTGTCACATCATGAAGCTCATTGAGAGAAGGCCAAGGGTTTGCAGCACTGTCAACAAAGTAAAGGGTGGCTTCTTTGGAAAATCTAAAATATAAAACATTTAAAGTTATTTATCAATTTTGTTTTTGCTACATTTGATGTCTTCAGTATCTACAATGTAGCCAGCTGACTGCATGGCTTGGTACACCCAACCTGATGAGGAAAAGCTGGATTGTGAGACTCCAGCTTGTCACTCTGGTGGCTCAAACAGGCTCTCCTCCACACAGGTCTCGTTTCTAAAGTGCTTTACGAACCCGAATATTAATGCTAATGGATTTTCCCATTTGAGTGCAGCTAGCCAAACAAGTTTCAACAATCAGTTTAACATAAACTCATAGTAACACAACAATTAGTTTTTAGTTTCCTTATTTTCCTCTGCGTTATCAGTTCTGTCCTAACCTAAACTAATGTCTATTACCTGAAACCAACCAACCACATGCTGTCATGTTCCATACTGACAGAAGATGGTGCTAAACATATTTTTAAAACGTTATATTTCATCGCTTATTTCTTAAATCCAGCTTTACAGACAGAGTCACATCTATGTCAGTTTTTGAGAGCAGGTCTCCATGATGGGAATTAGCCTATATATGTGGAACGCTTCATGTTCTCTTTAAGGTATTTCTTGATTCGTCCATGTCTGCTGCAGACAGTGGATTTTAACAGCAAAAAAAATGATCAGGATGACCCTAATCCTGTCCTGTCAGAATATGTAATATTTTAAAAATTGTTCTCTTAAATCTCAGCAATCAGGGAACAACAAAAGTCTTTCTACCTCATACAGACTGAAAAGTCTTTTTAGAGATTAAACATCTGCTACAGATTGAATCATTTCATCTGTGGACGAGGCTTAAAAGAAATGGTTAGGGGGTTGGGGTCATAACAGATGAAGACCTCACAGAGTTAAATCCAACCTGAATCACAAGGTGACCCTAAGCTGGATAAGAAGCTAAGAAGATGAATGTTTGGATGGCAGAATATGCAGGTTTATCCAAGAAAATAGAAACTTCGATCTGGTATTAAGTGTACGGTTATATATGTCAGTTTAGCTGGTCAAAACACCACAAGTTGTCCATAATTTTGCTCTGAATCACTATCGTTGAGCTAAAAAACTTTTTAGCAACGCTACGTTAATTATAATTGGTGTTTCAGATGTTTCATAGAGATGTTGATCTCTGTGGACAATCAGGACATGCATAATCAATCAAATAAGTAATCTTGTTTAACTGAAACATAAACTTTCTGTAGACAGAAATAAATAACTTTACTGTGAAGCCATGGCTTTAACACCATTTTCCATTCCGATTCTTTGAAGAAACATTTGATTAATATTCACGCACGTAAACCTTCGGCCGTCTTTCGCACTTATAAAGCTCTGAAATAAAATCACCTAGTTTCTTTTTAAACCTAAACGTCTGTGACGAGATTTAATCTCATGTCGGTCCATTAGTAATAAGTACTATCATTCACACACAAAAACAAAACGCTCACAACCTCCACCAATCAGACAGCAGCACACACAAACAAACAAACATGCTGAGAATCACTATAGCAACCAAACCATCACACCAGAGAGGCAAGAAATATACAATCTGAATTCGACTGCCAACATGGCCGCCATCACAGAATCCATAACTGGAGGGGTTGGGTTCTGCTGCTGGGGTCTTATTTGTCGCAGGGTTATGGTTTGTCGCAGGGCTACGGTTTGTTGGAAGGTTAGGGTTTGTTGGAGAGTTCTTGTTTATTGGAAGATTTTTGTTTGTCGGAGGGTTCTTGTTTGTCGCAGGTTTAGGGTTTGTTGCAGGGTTCTTGTTTGATGGAGGGTTAGAGTTTGTCAGCGGGTTCAGGTTTATCAAAGGGTTCTTGTTTGTCGCAGGTTTAGGGTTTGTTGGAGGGTTCTTGTTTGTGACAGGGTTCTTTGTTTGTCGCAGGTTTGTCATAGGGTTCTTGTTTGTTGCAGGGATCTTGTTTGCTGCAGGGTTAGGGTTTGTTCGGGTGTTTCAAAAATTTACTGTTTGAGTTTGTCTCTGTGCTTTGACTTTGAGCTGTTTATTGAATGAGTTCCTTTCTTCTTAGAGGCTCAACACAGTGGCCAGCATCTCTTCGGCACAGATGGAGGTGTTCCTTTCTGGATCACAGAACAATTGGGTCAGTTTGTGTCAGTCTAAAGAAGTTTGTGATTGGATTCCTTCAGGATTAATACTGTCCTTTAGCCACAGCCTGAATCCTTTCTAAAGTTAAAGTCACTGAACAGGAAACTGAATGGGTGGAAGAGCAGAGGTACCTCAGCACCATCACTGACCAAAAACAGTGAGATCATCTGATAAATGTGAACAACACCTCTGTCTCTGTTTATAACCACTGAATCCATCCTTCTTGGGATGATTTCTTTGGATAGCAACTTATCTCAAGAATAATAATAATAATAATAATAATAATAATAATAATAATAATGTCCTCTGTGGTGGGTTCACTTGGAAAAATAAATAGTTGCAATAGCATTGATGTCCTCCTAGACTCTCTGAGAGGTAAGATGTCTTTTTGTGAAGAGAAACTGTCCAAGTGTTGAGCTCCTAAACCTTGAGCTCATCATCTCCTGGGTGGAAACCTCTTCTCACAGCTTGTTGCTTGCATAGCATCACGCTCCTTGTTGCCAACCAGGTTTTGTGCTGTTAGTGACCAGTTTCAGAGTAAGGCTTTTATTTTGAAAGGTAACAGGCTAATCTTTGAACCTCCGTCCCTGCAGACTCTTATAATAGTTCTCCTGCTCAGTCTGGTTACGGATCTCTCGCTCCAACAGAACCAGTGCTGTCTTGCGCCTCATGGCCATCTCCCTGCGCTGAGCATCTGATGACATCTCTACCTGCTGGTGAGGTGGGCTTGAGGATATGGTAGGGTCGACAGTGGCGCATGGTGAGGCAGAGCGGCGTGGGTGGAAGCTGCTGCTGCTGCGGCTGGCCGAATCTCCTCGATTCAGGTTAGAGAGGTTGTAGGTTTCTCGTGGGTCTCCCCCATTGGATGCCCCCACCCACTCCCATGGGTTACCATTACCTGATGGGGGCTGGGCCTGGGGAGGAAGCGGGACTTGGACAACAGGATAGTGGGGTGCATGGGCATCCACTGTGATGATACCTGGCCCCTCCCGTGGTTGCTCAAAGGGGTGGCGGTAGTGTGGCGAGTCGGCAGCGGAGGAGATGGCAGAGCAGGTGGATGTGGTTTCGGAGGACTTCTCCCCAGAGGACGAGGACGGCAGGAGGCCCTGCTGCTTGGAGATGGCAATGACTTGCATGAGTCGTGGCTGGTTGGCAGCACCACGCCCGGACGCCTCCCCAGTTGTCTTCTCCCGGATGGCGAGCCACTTGGCTCGGGTTAGGGCGCTTTTTGGAGAAACCGGTGGGGGTCCTGCTTCTGGGATCTGTGGGGGTCTGGGTGTTGCCACAGCTTTGGCCCCCCCTGGAGGTGGAGTGGGGTTGCGACTTGCGTTTGCCCTCCCGGCATGCACTGCAGGCTGGTAGATCGGGGCTTGAGAACCGCCATCGTCAGTCCCCACAGAGCCTACCTCAGAGCCGTCTTCACTGGTTTCGTGCTCTGCCTCGTCCCGAACACCCATACCTCGCATCTCCATCGACTTCTGCTTCCACTCCGACACCAGCTGCTGTGACCGCATAGGGTCCATGGGCACCTGAACAGCCTTCAGACGGCGCTGCACTGGCTGCACTGGCTGGACCGGCTGCACCGCCTCCTCAGAGGCATCGTTGGCCCCCAGTACACCATTTACATTCATGCTAGCTCTTGGTAGCGTGTTGCTGAAGGTCACCATGGTCTCCTTTCCCATGGGGCTTCGGGGAGCCAGCAGCTCTACATCCACACTGGCCCTCTTCAGACTTCCCATTGAGCCCTTCTCCCTCTGCAGGGGCCCCAGGCCATCCAGCCGGTCCATGGGAGCCGGAGCTGCTGCTATCTCATCGTTACTCTCTGAGGCAGAGGCAGGGCCTTTGTTATAGACCGACTCGTGTCCCCGCTCAGTCAGTGCTCGGAGAGGGTCTGCCTTTAGGGGTGGAGGAGGTGGGGGTGGAGTGATGTCATCAGATGATTTGAAGTTGGCGACAGCGTGAAGGGCCTGACGGAGGAGAATAAAATCTTGTGAGTCTTTGGAGAGTCACAAACCTCAAAAATACTCTGAAACCTGATCTAATCGTCAGATCAAACCTCAGAGACCAGCACCAAGATCTGTTACATTATTACCAACCTCTTCAAAAACAACTAAATCTCCCGGTTTCAACAACTGAGTCGGTGTCTTTGGATGATATTCTATTAAATCAGGCTTTGAATTATTTTTAAGTCTTAGCTGTGTTTTTCAGGCTGAATGATTAAAGCTGCCTCAGTGACCTTCTGTCTGTATTTTAGGTGCTGTTCAGATGTTTCTTTGTGCTGGCAGGTTTAATATTCCCTCATATTCAGTTGGATATTCAGCCCATCATGTCTTTGTGAAGCTCCTCGGCTGAAGCTTATTGGCTAAATCAAGATTTGAGTCACTTGGAGCTGCAGAGCTGTTGGTTTTTGATCTACCATCAGCCTCCGGTTTAAGCTGATGCAGTCGCCATGACAACACCAACACAAAGCCATGTTCATGACAACAGCTGCAGACTCTGGAGCTCCATCAGACAGAAACACACACCAGATGTGTCCTTTATCTCACCAGGTAGGCGGCGATGAAGGCTCCAATGAGGAAGCCCACATAGACGTCGATGGGGTGGCTACGATGCTGTGTGATCTGAGTCAGGCCAGTCAGCGCTGCAGCAATGGCAAATGCAAACACCAGCACGGGTTTGAGCAGCTTGGTGCTGTCTGAGATGGTCGAATTAAAGTACATCTGACAGGAAACAGAAGCTAACATCAGAGAATGCCATGATACAGCAAATTCAACACATCTTTATCAAGACAAACAAAACTGAGCAGTACAAGCAGACCTGACACAATTTCCTAAAGACATTTTTTAAAATGTGAACATTGTTTATTCTTATTTATTTTTGTGTAAAATGAATTTATTCTGGGATGGAAAATTTAACTTTAATCCGAGTCTAAAATCAGCTTTTAATTTACATGCGTTAAAAGCAGCATGGCCGACCCAGCATTTCTGGGCTGAACCTGAACTCTGACCACTGGACCTAAAATCACACGAGCTTGTTTCTGTGGGAAGGTTTTCTTTGTCGCACTTACAGAAACATAAACAGCAGCAAACGCTGACAGAGTTGCATGCTGGGAAGGAAACGTCTTTCTGTAAGAAAAGGAAGAAAAAAAAAAAACATGCCTCAATGATCAGTCTGAAAACTTCAAACAGCGACACAAACAGGAAGTACGGCAAGCACCTCGCAGCCATGATGGCGTGCTCATCCTGCCCAGAGCAGATGTCTGTGGTGATGTAGGCATTCTTGTCACATGACACACCCGCCAGAGTATAGTTAGGTTTGCAGACAGTGAGGAAGAATGGTGCGTGGTACCCCGTGGACAGCTGGATGATGTCAGTGAGCAGCGCGGTCGCACACAGGCCGAACACGTGCACACCTGCAGGAACACTTTTGACATGTAAGACTGGTGGCAGGTCACAGGGTACAGACAGGTGGATGTTCAGCAGGTTCTGCAGACACAGTCATACCTACGAAACGGACCGTCCTCCTCAGGAAGGAGTTGAAACTGCAGCCGCCAGCGTTGATGCTTCCCTCAGCTCGGCGGAGTTTCAGACGGGACTGCAGGCAGTAGATTGCTCCTTCCACCAGCATAATCTGGGGCACAAAACAAATCCACCTCAGCAGCTTGAAGCAGGACAGGCTGTCCCCGCCCACTTTCTACAACCACCAAACATGAAATACTAGTTTATGCACAGGTGGAGATGTACAGATGAGGAAACCAAAGACACCAAAGACTTCCAAACATCTGAGGTATTTTCATTGTTCATGAGGTCAGAATGGAGAGTCGGGGTACCCCATCAACCATCCAACCACACACCCACCCATCCACCAGCAACTAATCACTTACCAACTTACAAACACCTATTAAACCACTCAACAGTCATTGGCCAACCACCAATCACCTATCCAACCAAACAACCAACCATCCACCAATCACTCATCCATCGACCAACCCTTCATTCAGCCACTCAAAAACTAAACCACCCACCCATCAATCACATATACCAAGCATCACCTCCAGTCATCTTCTTAGCCTTCAATCCGACTAGGCAAGTGCGCCATCACTAAAAACATATTCCTACATAATCAATAAATTCTAATAAATTATGGTACTGAAGCAGCAGGTCCAGCGAAGGCGAGGCTTAGAAGCATCAACAGTGGGATCAGCTCATCTCCTCCATCCACGTACGGCATACTCAAATCTCTGTCGTGGCACCGGAAACCCACTTGAGCCGGCTTCACCACATCGGTCAGCTCCAGGAAGTACAGCGACACCATAGAAGAAGCCACAATGGGCAGCTGCATGCAGAAAAACAGATAAACATCTGTTAATGGGATCATCTGATCCTTGTCGACACGGCAGGAAGTGCTGCCAAAATGTACCGGTAGCTCTGAGTTTACAGGTAGTGTAAACAGGAAGCAGAATCCTTTCATAGCCTCTGTAAGATAAGCTGACCTCTGTTAGTGAGTGTGTGTGATCGCAAGTTTCAAGTTTGGCTCAGTTTGGCTCAGTCTGGAAATCATGACCATAAACTCATGATGTCAGTGGGGGTTTTTTTTTTCTTTTTTTTTTTTCCAGAGGTCCCGGCAGACACTGTCTCCCCATACACCTCCACAGGACCTGAGGTCAGCTGTTGCCCCCTGGTGGTCAGTAAAAAGAGTACAAGTGTAAGAGAACTCAGATTTTACGATTCAGACCCAGAAGCTACATCTATGTTTAGACTGTCTGAGGATCTGAAGCATCAGCGTGTGGTCCATGGGCTCTTCAGATGGTCACTGAGGATTTTCATCAAATACTCGAATTATATTGAAAATTATGTTAATTTGTTCAGGGTTTTTTTTGATTCTCTAAATGAAAATAATTTAATAATAATGGATTGCATTTATATAGCGCTTTTCAGGGCCCTCAAAGCGCTTTCCAAACAGTTCATGCAGAACTTTTATTAAATGAGTTGAATTAAAGCGGAAAGTCTGAAATTCACATGCTGTTTGATTTGAAAAATAGCGCGGTGGACCTGACTGTAGGTACGGTCCTCTGTGTCATGTGACCATTTGTTTGTTTGTTGCTCTCACCTCTACGAAGTAGAAACATGGCAGCAGAGTCAGACTGTCCTTTGGAGGTTTCTTCTTCATCTTCTCTGAGGGTGAGGATGTCATCATCATCATCATCATCCTCATCAACCTATACACGGACGCGCACACACACACACACACAGATTGAAGCATTATTTCCTGATTATGAAAAAACAAACATTTGAGGCTGAACTTGTCAAATCACAACAGAGCTGCAGGAGGGGCGGTTCCACAGACAGTAAAAACATGGGGCACTTTATGTCAGAGGTATTGATGCAGCCAGCAGGCCCGTAAGTCTTAACTGGAGAGAGCCCGCTGAACCTCAACCTTCAGATCCAGACAATCTCGCACATTCCTTCTTCTTATGGTTCCCACGGAAAGAAGCTCCACTACGCTCAGGCAGGAACCATAAGTTTAAATACCAAGGGACTACCATAAAGATCTTTTAAAATGTCTGAATTGCGCTTGCTCAAAAAAAGAGCTGCATTCAGCGGTTTAAAATGAGACAAGTATCAGAGAAACGTCAGGTTCCACTCGCTGTACTCGGGCAGGGATAGCTCAGTAGGTAGAGTGGTGGCCCCATGATTGGAAGGTCGGGGGTTTGACTCCACTGAACGGCTACCCTGAGGTACCCCTGAGCAAGGTACCGTCCCTACACACTGCTCCCCGGGTGCTGCACTGGTGGCTGCCCACTGCTTCACTGGGTGAATGGGTTAAATGCAGAGGAACTATTTCCCTATGGGGACTAACACGCACACTTTACTTTACACTGTACCTGGCCCGGTTGTGCGTGACATACAAAAAAGATGTCCCCACCTTCACTCACCTGATAAAGCTCAGAAGATTTTTTTGATCAGAGGTTCAGTAAGGAGTACGACGAGTACGCACATATTCCCATCATTCATGATAATCAGCCGTACTCAAGATACAGATGCTCCCCTTATTGTTGGATTAATCAACATCCTACATGCAGGCGCATACCAGAAAATCCCCACCTTTGTTGTCTTTGACGTGTGTGCAAGAGCATGTACAAATTTGTGTGTGTGTATATATACATATACATACACACACATATATATACACACACACACACACACACACACATATATATATACACACACACACACACACACACACACACACACACACACACACACACACACACACACACACACACACACACACACACACACATATATATATATATATATATATATATATATATATATATATATATATATATATATATATATATATATATATATATATATATATACACACATATACCAACATATTCCTACATCTCAAAAAAGGCTGACAAAACACAGCAAAAGGAGGCCATCGTCCCACAGCGGTGGACCAGATCCATGCATAGTAACAAAATGTAAAGAGACCAGATGGAAATATTGATGAAAACTGACAAAGTTGGAGCCATTGCTCTAAAGTATATAGAGATGATCTTACCAAATTCTCTAGTATTTACACAGCATCAAAAGATGGGGTGTAGGAGCTTACAATGAGAGCAGAATGTGCTCCTCATGTCACAGGGACATACATTATGTTAGGTAGGTGTGAATGCATTGGTGTGTGAGCTCAGCTGGATAGCGTAGTGGTTAAACTACACGCCTTTGGAACAGAGGATCGCAAGTTCGATTCCTGCCTGGGGGCGTCTGTATCCAGTAAGGGTCCTAAGGCTAGACCCCCTATGCTAAGCAAGCCTACCGCAGACATGAGCGAGACAGATAAATATGAAGGCATGCCGGCTCGGACGTCGCCCGGATCAACAAGGTCCGCGTCAGGTGTTGAGGAACCAGGGCACCCTGATGAAAAGTGGGCTACTGGAACAAGAAGGCATCGGTGGGCAAGGGACGAAAACAGGGCGTTGTTGGAATGCTACTACGCAAGTAACCCCAGCGGAAGGGGCTACATGAATAGGATGAGGGACCTATGGATTCTTCGATACCCAACATCCACAATGACGGCAAAACAACTAGTAGCTCAGTGTTCCAACATTCGAAAGAAGGGACTGCTCTCACAGCTAGAGATTGACGAGGTACAACACAAATGCTACGGCAAGGAGGAGTCAGGACGCCAGGTCAGGGGGGAGATATCATCACCCCCACCCGAGATTGGGTACATAGCCCCAAGTGCGATAGGAGAAGGATCGTTGAGTGCGAGAGGAGCTGACCTGAAAAATAGGATCATGGCCAAGCTTGAAACCTGGATCCCCCGTAGCCGGTTACCAAGATTACGTGAAGTACCCTCAGAAGGTCTGCTAGATGATGTTAATGCAGCACTACGGGCAATACCTACAACCACGATTACTGACACTAACAAGCTGATCTACAATACGGCAGCAGTGATCAGTGAGATGCTTGGCTACAAGTTGAACAGCCACAAGGGGCAGTACCCTCCATGGAGAAGGAGGCTAGAGGGCAAGATCAAAGTAGCACGGAGGGAGGTTAGCCAACTAACGGAGTTGCAGAAAGGTGCGACAAATAAGGTGCCTAAGAAATACAGCAAGCTGTCCATACCTGAGGCCTTGGAAACTGCCAAGCAAAGACTCACAGCCTTGGCCAGCCGCTTGAGGAGGTACACCAGAGAGATAGAAGGCAGGAGAATAAACCAGCTGTTCTCCACAGAACCAGCAAAGGTGTACTCTCAGTGGCAAGGGAACAATAAGAGAACAGCACCACCAAGGCTGGAGACGGAGCAATACTGGAAGAGCATATGGGAGAAGGATGCAACCCATAACGGCAATGCTCAGTGGCTAGTGGATCTGAGGGCAGACCACAGCGACCTCCCTGAACAGGGTCCAGTAACCATCACAGTGGCAGATATCCAAGAAAGGGTCTCCAGTATGAAGAGTTGGACAGCACCAGGGCCCGACATGGTTCACGCCTACTGGCTGAAGAAGCTGACTGCACTCCACGAGCGTCTGGCAGCACAAATGAACCAGCTGCTAGTTAACGAGAGACACCCGGAATGGCTAACTGAAGGCCGGACGGTCCTGATCCCCAAGGACCCCAAGAAGGGACCGGTCCCCTCCAACTACCGACCAATAACCTGCCTCAGTACTACATGGAAGCTCCTGTCAGGCATCATATCGGCTAAGATGAACAGGCACATGGGTCAATACATGAGCGGGACACAGAAAGGAATTGGCAAGAATACCAGAGGCGCAAAACACCAGCTACTGGTAGACAGAACAATCAGCCGAGACTGCAAGACCAGACTGACCAACCTGTGCACTGCCTGGATTGATTACAAGAAGGCCTATGACTCAATGCCCCACAGCTGGATACTGGAATGCCTAGAATTGTACAAGATCAATGGGACCCTAAGAGCCTTCATCAGGAACTCAATGGGGATGTGGCGTACAACACTAGAGGCCAACTCCAAGCCCATAGCACAAGTTACCATCAAGTGCGGGATCTACCAAGGAGATGCTCTGTCCCCACTGCTGTTCTGCATAGGCCTGAACCCCCTCAGTGAGATCATTAACAAGACTGGCTACGGATACCGACTACGGAACGGAGCAGTTGTCAGCCACCTCCTGTACATGGATGACATCAAGCTGTATGCCAAGAGTGAACGAGACATCGATTCACTGATCCACACTACCAGGCTATACAGCAATGACATTGGAATGTCGTTCGGACTGGAGAAGTGTAGTCGGATGGTAACAAAGAGAGGGAAGGTAGTCAGAACTGAGGGGATTGAACTACCAGAAGGCAACATTGCAGACATAGAGGACAGTTACAAGTACCTGGGGATCCCGCAGGCGAATGGGAACCATGAAGAGGCCGCTAGAAAGGCTGCAACCACCAAGTACCTGCAGAGGGTCAGGCAAGTCCTGAGGAGTCAGCTG